>NW_027558361.1:130000-312500 GCF_052425735.1 Oculina patagonica
AAGAACTTGCTGCAGTGCAAGAAAGTGCATTTATGGCAAAGATTAGAGAAATTTAGGACTGTAGCGCCAAAACAATCAATAAACGGTTACAAAACGTGTTTTCGGAGTAATTTCAGCTAGGCATTTCCCGATTATGCTAGTAAAACTGGCATTTAATACTCTTAGCAATGCTCGTTTTTTGCTTAAAAAATGACCAAATTATGCTCATTTTTCAAAATTATGTTCTTTTGGGTTTTTTGGAGTAAAATGATCGTTTTTATTATCCGTATGTAATGCACTAACAAGACGCATTTACTTTACCTTAGAACGCGATAGCATAGCACTTAATAATATTAATTCGGACAGTATTCTAAGTTTCTACCACGTGACTACTGGCTTAAGTAAGATTTAATATTAAAATCAAACACCTGTCATTAATTACATAATCCAAATCTTATTTTTGATCCAGTTCTCATTTGTAATGACATCAGGTCCAAAAATTACTCTGTTGTTTTTAAGTTTATGTTAGCTATACGGACATATTAGGGCTCGAACTGACTGCCAAGGGGGTGGTGCGACGGAAACTGTAGCTTGTGTTCAAAATGAATAATCAAATATCAAGCGAAGATCTAATTCTTCACCGAAGCTCTTCTCTTGCGGATGAGACATATTCGCTTGGCAGCACTTTTACCCTGCAAGACCGAGTGGAGGCGATTGAACACTCCAGCGAAGAATTTTACGAAAGGGTGAGTAAAGGAACTAAGTTGTACGAAGAAAAACATGTTTCCCAAAAACTCGAAGAGAACAGCGTCTTTAAGCCGCATTTGGCATACATTTACCTTTTAAAACCATTATTTCTTTCGTTTCTTCATAGACACAAACATTAATTAATATTAATTAATGACAAATAATGTCCAACGTAATCAAAAGTTTCATAAGACGTTTTGATGCTTTGCCACGCATTTCAATGAAGTGTCCAAATAGATTTTATTTTAGAAACTAAGGAATAAGCATTAACTGAGGGTAAAAAGCCCCTACATATCTTTGCTATCTCTGAATGAATTGTACATTTCAAATTAATCTCTGATTGCACTAAAAGGCCATTTTATATAAACACTACTACAATACGCCGCACGTTTGAGGTTTTATAAGTCTTCTATATTAATTAAAACGTTCTTCTCGTTCACGCCCTGATAAATGAGTTTTATTGATATGCTTAGAACGTCGTAATATCAAAAAATTTCTCCCATCTATTTCCACTCATAAATCTGCTAAAACAAATTAAATTTATTCCCTACGGCATTTAAAGAGAAATAGTTTTTTTTAATTAATAACGTTATTTTATGGAGGGAAAAAATGTTTAAAAAAATGATACCGGCGTCTAGTAACACAGATTTTGCACAAATACATCTTCTTCGGTGGTTTTTGTAAATATATTCTACTGACAAGGCGATCAAAACTAGTTCTTTCTGAACATTCCATACTTTATATTTATATGGTAATTTCTTTTTTTTTAATTACTTGTTTTTCATCAGTCCCCGGAACTAAATAGATGTCTGTACGAGAAATGCCTTTGTTCTCCCAAGTATTGGCTCGTAATACGCGCTGCTTACGAATACCATGTCAAATTTTGTTTATTTAAATATACGAAGCCTTTTATAATTAAAAAAAAAATGATTTGTCGTACCAGCCGATAGTTCTTTAGCCTGGCTCTTAATTATGTCTGCGCCCGAGGTGAAATGACAATAGAAAACTCCATGAGGCTTCCGCTAGGAAGAAAAGTAATCAATGATATTTATAAGGTTAGGCAAGAAAAGAAATGATTACAAGACGCAAAGCAATGGATTTAGTTCGCCTCGAGATTTTAAAGTGTTATGGTAAACTAAGCGCTGCCCAGTATCTACTGGCACTTTTTGTTGACACTTCAATATTACATTGTAGCCCAAGGCAATATGATAATGGAATTATCCAGGGGGGTTTCGCTAGAAAGACATTCAACTTTATTCCATAGGTCAGGCAAGAAATGAGAGAAAAAGGAATTGAAAGGAACCAAGCAATGGATTCAGTTCGTCTCCAGAGATTAATAGATGTATGTGATACCAAAGAAAGCACTGCGCTTTATCTGCTGGAAGATTGGAATTATGAGCCACAGGTAATAAGAGGACATTTACTTCACGATTCAGTATTAAGTCTCGAAGCAATGATGCCCTCACTTCGTACACTTGCCGTGAAAATAATCAGGGAACATTTTGGTGTGTCAATGGTTTAACTACGAGGGTTGACGTTTCTATGGCAATCATGTTTTAAAAGGGTGTTTCACCGTTTCCTGATGTTTTCAGCTTAATTTCCTGTTTAAATGACATTTTGTTTTGCTTTGTTATTTTTTTTTTTTTTCAATGTAAAGCATTCCAAAATCTTATCAGTTTTTCATCCTTATCGTTTCGATTTTTTACTTATTCTGGAGATTTTCTTACATATTTTAAAAACTTTTTAATCCAAGATGCATAGGCGTACGGGCACCTTCGGACCTAGGGGGGCGGAGACCTTATTGCCCGAAAAAAAAAAATGGCATGAATGGAAAGCCTTATAAAGAGGAATATATAAAGGACGACAGACCGTTTATTGAAATAGTTGTGTACAAACCTTGCCTGTTTGCTTAAAGGAAACGATAGTTCTTTAATTAATGTCAAGGCGTTGTCCGAAGGTGTCAATGTACTGAAACGCTCAAGCTATGGAAAAGCTGATTGCAACTGAATCAAACTGAGGGGTCACGAAGAATTTGCGACAAAATCGAACATAATTATAGCAATTTGCGAGAGGAAACGAAAGCAGATGAATGAGGAATTTGGACTTTTGAACCACAAAGTTCCAGTAATTTTTCTGGTGACGTAATTCGTTTCGATTGTAATGTTGAGATTAGTCCGCTTATTTTCTATTTTTTCTCAAAGCTTGTTGCCCGAATTCTTAGCATTTTGCCCGAAAAATTTCGGCACTGGGGGGGCTGCAGCCCCCCTCGTTCCCCCGCCTCGTATGCCTATGCCAAGATGGCGGAGTTCATAAAACGTGTGTTTGATTTGATATGACGCACAATAATTGAAAAGTGATTGCTACTAAAATGAACATATTTGGATGCTTTTCAATCCAAGGTTGATTACTACAGTGTTGACACAATCGAAGATACAAAGTAAGAACCCTTTCAACGCTGACCTGTAGATAGTTAAGTTTGTAATCTAGTTCCTACTTGTCAATTATTTTACATGTAATTAAATAAATACTCGCGAAATAAGGAAAAATGCAATTTACATCTTGTGGTCACTCCTTGGAAACAAATTTGGGGAGACCTTGATGTTCGCCAGGGGATTCTTTAAGTATTATATATAAAAAGAGACGTCACTTTTAGGCGGTCAAAAAACACGATGTGATGTTTCTACAACACTGACCTCCTACCCCCCCCCCCCCTCCCTCCAAAAGAAAACTTTCTCCAATGAAGCTATCAATTTTCCCTTAAACTGGCCAATGTGATCGTGAAAAACATTTTTCACAGCAGGGAAACGCACGAAAGATATAACTTCATTTCGATTGGTAAGAAGAGTATTCACGTCGCTGGAGGCCACGTATAAATATTGGTGGTTTGCATTAAACCAAGCTAGAAGGACAAAGTATCTTACCAGGCGGGCTCTTAACAGCTGGTCTGTTACACAGGGTCGTTTAAAGACTATTAAAATCTTTCACCGTTTGACTACTCACAGACACATGATTGTGTTTATGTGCGGGTAATTGTCAAATAATAAAATTTCATTTTTTAGGTTAACCCTCGGACGTACAAGCAAACTCATACCCCCATCATCGTACAGAGGGGGGGGGGGGGGTGGATGAAACCCCTCCCCGGAGTTTTCGTTATATTAAGGCGTAGCGAAATTATTTTTCTCTGAAAAGAAAGCCCTTAGCCTACTCTACAAAATGACATAATTTTAATTGGCTGTGACGTCATAAGAGCCGCCATCTTGGATCCGCCATCTTGGATTTCAACATTTTCTTAGACAGTCACAAAATAACGGAAATTGATGCAAAATCAAGCGAGAATGCTTATGGAATGTAAAAATAAACAAATCTTGCACTTCTGTTTTAAAAAAACTGGAAAAAATCAAGAAAAAATGTTAAAAATGACGATTTTTGGCAAGACCTGCTTGTATTTATGACGTTGCCATGGCAACGTCATATACCATGGGCACATGGTTGACATATCAAAATTTCCACAAAGGATGAATGAGCAGCTACCGAAAGTTTCAGCATTGTAGGGTAAATGCTTTTTTTCAAAATTTGGGAAAAACCTTACGGAGGGGGGGGGGGGTGGCATTCACCCCCCTCCTTGTACGTCCGAGGGTTAATTAATGGTAACAACAGTTTACTTTGTTAGGTTTGTAGATTCCTTAAAATCCTGTGTGATTCAGGAGTTAATTTAAAAGAGGTTGAAGATTATCTCCACAACACTCCATTACACATAGCTGCGACCAAGAACTACGTCTCGCTGGCAAAGTTTTTGATTGACAGTTATCCCAGCATGCTTGTGGCTACAAACGGTCAGGGCGAACTTCCGGTTGAAACTGCGATAAAAAACGGTCAAGATGACGTGGCTGCATTCCTAATAAGGAGAATGGATCACAGAAGGTTGGTAGGGCGAGTGTTTACTTAAAACTTCGGATTCATTCAAACTTTTCTCTCAAGTACAATGGGTTATCACGGCTTTCGACGCCATCTTAACGGGTAGGCAACGCGGTGAGAAATTACAGTGTTTGTATGGGAATCCAACGGCAAATATCTTTTACAAAAATTGAATTCTGGACGACTCCATTCATCGCTGTTTACTGCTGTTCTTCGTACCTCAGTCCGAGATTTCCAGCCTATTCCATCAATTTCTCTCTCTACTGTACGCCTACAGCTGGTTTTTAGTCTCCCTTTTCTTATTCTATCTTTGGGTGCCCAGGTCATCCTTATGTTGCAGTTGTTTGGTTTTTATAGTACTTACTTTGAAATATGTACAATTCAAGTAATTGCGCGCTGTGATTACAGTGAAGACAATAATTCTTTTTATTTCTCTAGAGTTGGAGACTTGTTCAGGGCCAAACAGCAAAGAAGAGCTCCAATTAGCCTAGTGAAACTGACGGAAGAGCTTAAAATGCAGGTGTGGAACTATTCATGGAAAGTGTCTGGTAAACAGTTGCTAGCGGTTGATCACTGATCGACGAACTGATGATAACACAAAGAAACAAAAGATATCTGCGATAAATTCTTTGAACATGCAGACTTAGTACCGTTAATTAACGCATATATCAAAAGCACTAGCTGACAAACCATGCTGTCGGTTTACGGTTAAACTTAAGCTTCTTTCAAGGTTACGCTAAGAAATAGCTTCATAAGTCTTTTATTCATTGATAGTTTGCGATAAAACAATCCATTTTTTAAACGGAAATTAATGTTTTAGGTCATTTTACTATCGAAAACTGTTGAAATTACCGTAGATTGTTTCAGTGTACTCGACGTTTTTCTTTATTCATATTATCGGCAGAAAACCATCGTTGCCGTGTTAGATTGTCTCATTTCTCCTCGCTGGCCCCATCCACCATGCCTGCCGTCAGACATTGTCCCGTGCCTGTCATGGGAACAGCTTCAGGACACGCCCACTCACTTTCAAGTGACTTATGACATCCTGGAGAGTGACGTCAACGGCAGATTCCCGGATGATGCTGAATACGAGTACACGCCCAAGTCTTGTTACTACAATTTGGCGAAGCATTGCCAACAGACTCTCAACAAGGTAGATTAGAAAATGGCGGCTCTCTGTCAATGATTAATACAGAGTAAAAGAAGAAAGAAGACAGTAAGGACAACGTCAATTAAAAATAAATTTATGTTTCTCCTTCGAAGTTCATGATAATCATGATTCATATTTTGATTTAATTTCTTCTATCACTGTCAGAGCTATCCCAAAATGAATTGAAATTGAAGGCGGTGTTTAATTCGCACAAGAAACTAAAAAAGTATTGGCGTTGTAGTTCACGTTCTCAGTAAAGGCAGAAATTGGTAATTCCGCATTGTCATTTTACACAGGAAAGAAAATTCGGTTTCTCTTGTGGTTTGCTCAAGCTCTCTAATGTATTAAGAAGGCAAAAAAGAAGGAAGAAGAAGAAGGCTAACATGTCTAACTGAAACACCAAACGAGAACTCGTAAAAAATGGCATGGCTTTTGCAGTGAAAATCGTTCAAGTTTTTTCTTGTTTCTACGTGTTTTAATTTTTTTCTTACAGGAAATTTTAAATCACTTTGTGATTAAGTTGTAAACAAAAAGAAAATGGGGAAAATATGCTGCGTTTTGGTTCAGGTACGGTAGGATTTTTATTCTTGTCTGGCTAACTCTTTCACAAGAGAACAACTTTATAAATTAAAGTCCGCAAATGATCCCAAAGTCAAGTCTTAGCAATTACATTATGAGATGAGTAACAATAAAGTTGAAAGGAGTTTTGTGGTCATTATATTTTTACTAAATATATCTAAAAGATCACGAATTCAAGGATTTGTTTAACAGACCTGTGTTTCTATAAAGACAAATTAAACGTATCTTGCATTAAGTTGATATCCCTGATATTACTATGCAGAACGAGGCCATACTCTTTGATCATGACGTCATATGGGGATTTTAAATCCGACATCTTGGATTTCACTGTTTTCTTAGGAAGTCAGATACAATGCATTCCAATAAAATATGAAAAAAGTACCTGCCATTAAGGCGAATGTCAAGTTGGTTTTAATTAAGCTAAAACTGCATATTGAAATCTGGTTATCGATTTTCGATTGATTCCCGTAAAAGATGAATGAACGCTTTCTGAAATTTCAAACACCAAAAAGGTAATCTTCTTATATTTCAAATTTGCAAGAAGAAAATATCTCGAGAGAGTTTCATCCACTCCTCTCCTCTCCCTCTTTGTACGTTCCCAGCGATTTAATAACTGTTCCTATTATTAAATTGACAGGTTCCGAGGATTGAATTACTTGATTTTCCTGGCTTTTCTCTGCACCGATCTTATGATGGCTGCCACATCACAGGGCTTCCAGTACCTTAAGACGTCAAGTTTCTTTAAATTTGTTGAAGTGTGGGTTATCGCCATGACATTATGGTTTCTATTTGATGAGCTTTTCGAACTAAAAAGGTAATTTTTTTCTAATTGAAATAGAATCTTAGTGCTGAAAATATAATCACTAACAAATTAAAGCATCTATTTAAATTGGTATGCACACTTTTCCCGTTCTAGCCTAGACTTTCACGGACACGTAATTCTAGTTACAAAGCGAGGGTAGATTATTTCAAAGGTATTTGAAGTAGATGGTATGCTTTTTTTTAATTCGTTTTTAAGGTAAAAAATATGCGCGAGTAAAAGGCGTGATGCAACCTTCTGGGTGAAGAAGAGCTACACCTAAATTACAGGAAACTAGTATCAAGTTCCTATAAAAATTTCTTGGATGTCGGGATCAAAGGGTAGGTGTTATTTTCTTTCCACTTCAGAGAACCACTGGCCTACATCAAAGATGTCTTTAACTACTTGGATCTGTCAGGATATTTTCTAATTCTGGCGACGTACTTAATCAGATTTTCTGGAAACAATGCACAGTGGACTTTTGCTTCCTTGGCAATTTTGATCAATTTTATAGGCGTCTTTAAATACTCAGGTGTAGATCGGTAAGTAGGAAGTATTTTTCAAACTTTTCACTTTCTTCTACTTTTATTGCTCGATTTATGTTGTAAACGAAACAGCCTTATGGGATTAAACAAGCTTTTTACAGCTCGACGAATGCTAGAAAGGAATTTTTTTTTCCTTGATTAAAACATCTTTTCAGACCGTCTACCTCCTATTGCACTGCACTACTTAAGCCTTTAAGTAAAAATTGTGTGTTTCGTGCGATTATTTAATAGAAAAGTACAATCTTCACTGACCACAAATCAAACTAAATTTATAAATCTATAATTTCGAAGATTTTATAGAGTCATTGATGTAATTAGAACTGTTCTACCTGTACGTAATGAAGCGCCTAACCCGGGTTTGTGATAACCTAAACGCTTTGACTTATTTACAGAAACATCGGTTTGTACATAAAATGCCTTGGTAAGGTCGTTTACAAGGACATTCCAAGATTTCTGGTCGTGTTTACAGTAATTTTGGTGACATTTTCAACTTCGTTCTACATAGCTGTCAGAGCACATAAAGGCACCTCCACAGAAACAGTACTCGACGACAGGTTAGTAAGACAAATGCCGGCTGTGCTACGCGTTTGAGGTAGAGCCGTTTACAATTTAGTGTCGAAAGCAATTATGTTAGTCTTACTTTTACTGTGCCTTGTGATTGGTTTAAAAAAGCTCACACTTCCTTCTTTGAACCAATAAAACACAAATCCAAAACCAGTAACGGCTTGGTCTCGTACCTCTTCCCACGCGGAGCGCCCGTTATGTGCTTTTTTGCTACGGTTTCCCGCTGGCACGTTTTACTGTGTATGACTCTATCAACATGTATTTCTAGTTGCTCTCTCACTCTTTTTGGTTTTACGACACTCGATTGAAAACCGCTAAATAACTGGTTTATCTAAAGAAGCCGTAAAAATTCAACGACGCACGAAGGCATACAGTCTTATTTTAATCTCGTATGGCTACTGGAAAACACCATAGAAATTTGTTATTGTTGCTGTTGTTTTGTTTTAGCACGCTCAGAAATGAAATTTCGTGCACTACTAATGTAGGATGTGTGATGGTTGCTGGTATCATGACTTGGCTCGAAGGCACGTCCATTGTTCGCAACTTGTCAGAAGTTGGGTGAGTTCAACCATCATTAAAATAAAACTATTGAGTGTCAGTTTGTTCATTATCACTTTCAAAGCAACACAAAAGTCCTGGGCAAACACGACATGTCAACTTCAAACCATAAGGAAACACGTCGCTGCAGTCAACTAGATCTTGATAGTCATCATCATCATCATCAGCACCATCATCATCATGTTACGAAATATCTTTGACTATAATGTCACATGTGTTAATAAATTTTTACCTAATTGAAGAAACGTTGGCCATGTGAAAAACATAAACCTGAACGATATGACACAATGGTATTCTGGGTAGACAGCCTTGCTTAGCTTATTAATATTCCTTTTATTGATAATCAAAAAAATTGCTTTCTTTTAAAGCCTTAAGAGCGTGAGATATTCAACCTGTCATATTGTTATGTTCATACTGTCAAAGAAGACGTTTATTTTTTCCCGATTTCCCAGTGAACATTTGGGTTGCATCGTTCATGGTTTATGCCTTTCATGGGTCAAGGATTCTTCAATCAGATGTATTCACTCATAACAAACTGTTCAATTGCATTGTGCTTTAAGTTTCTTGACCACGTTTTCGTGCCATTTTGTTGTACCTTTGTAACGATTACTTATTCTTGAGCAGAAGAACAGGTCATTCTTAAATTTGCATTTTCGCTTCTAATCTAGATGGCTAGGAGCAGTGCTCATCGTCTTATTCATGATGAGTGTAACAATTATTTTGCTGAACATCCTGATCGCTCAACTCTCGCTGACTTACGAGTTGGTCCAAGAAGAGTCATTACATTCTTTCACTGCGCTAAGAATGCAGGCTGTGGCAATCGTTGAGTGGCAGAGCAGGTTTAAATTTTGGGTGAGTTCAATATCGTAAAAATAGATAGGAAGTGCCGTTTTTAGCTGTAAGTTTTATAACCTTATTTAATCGATGTGGAAACTTGACATATGAAGAATACCTTACTGTATGACTGTATTTCGAAACTCCAGCGAAACCTGCGTGTATATATATTATACCTCTGGTGGTCGACCTCTCCGAGTGTCTGGCGGAGTCCACTAGTGTGCTCGGAGTAAACAGCGGAACTCCGGTGGGTTCCGATCACATATCGAAATTCTAGTCAGTATGTATGGAACCCATACTAATTTAGACCTCACTCCTCCCGACCAAACACAACAATAACAACTTTAACAACAACAACAAATTTTATCGGCAGAATTCTCTGAGATTTACTCCACTCCAGGATAACGATTGTATCAAAATTGCGAGCTGCGAGCTTAAACTATAATCCAACTCTCAGTTCGCACTAAGCCTTCTCAGCAATTCTTGAAGCCCCGAGCGTAAAATCAAAGGAAATGAAATGAAGCGCAAACAACAAAACAAAGACGTGCAGTTTCCTTGCCCTCTACTCTTTTTTTCCCTTCTTAGTTTTTTGTTTTAGAAGTGAGTTTCCTACAGTAGTGAGTTCCTTAGTGAGTTCCCTATAGTTCCTTAGAGAGTTCTCTAGTAGTGAGTTCCCTAGTAGTGTGTTTCCTATAGTAGTGAGTCTTCCTAGTAGTGAGTTCCCAAGTAGTGAGTTCCTTAGTGAGTTCCCTAGTAGTGAGTTCCTTAGTGAGTTCCCTTGTAGTGAGTTCCCTTGTAGTGAGTTCCCCTGTAGTGAGTTCCCTTGTAGTGAGTTCTCTAGTAGTGAGTTCCTTAGTGAGTTCCCTTGTAGTGAGTTCCTTAGTGAGTTCCCTTGTAGTGAGTTCCCTAGTAGTGAGTTCCTTAGTGATTTCCCTAGTAGTGAGTTCCCTAGTATTGAGTTCCCTAGTAGTGAGTTCCTTAGTGAGTTCCCTTGTAGTGAGTTCCCTGATAGTGAGTTCCCTAGTAGTGAGTTCCCTAGTAGTGAGTTCCCTGGTAGTGAGTTCCCTAGTAGTGAGTTCCTTAGTGAGTTCCCTTGTAGTGAGTTCCCTAGTAGTGAGTTCCCTAATAGTGAGTTCCTTAGTGAGTTCCTTAGTAGTGAGTTCCCTAGTGGTGAATTCCCTAGTAGTGAGTTCCCTAGTAGTGAGTTCCTTAGTGAGTTCCCTAATAGTGAGTTCCTTAGTGAGTTCCTTAGTGAGTTCCCTAGTAGTGAGTTCCCTAGTAGTGAGTTCCCTAGTAGTGATTTCCCTAGTAGTGAGTTCCCTAGCAGTGAGTTCCCTATAGTAGTGAGTTCCTTAGTGAGTTCCCCTGTAGTGAGTTCCCTAGTAGTGAGTTCCTCAGTGAGTTCCCTAGTAGTGAGTTCCTTAGTGAGTTCCCTTGTAGTGAGTTCCCTAGTAGTGAGTTCCCTAATAGTGAGTTCCCCTGTAGTGAGTTCCCTTGTAGTGAGTTCCCTAGTAGTGAGTTCCCTAGTAGTGATTTCCGTAGTAGTGAGTTCCCTAGTAGTGAGTTCCCTATAGTAGTGAGTTCCTTAGTGAGTTCCCCTTTAGTGAGTTCCCTTGTAGTGAGTTCCCTAGTAGTGATTTCCCTAGTAGTGAGTTCCCTATTAGTGAGTTCCCTATAGTAGTGAGTTCCTTAGTGAGTTCCCCTGTAGTGAGTTCCCTAGTAGTGAGTTCCCTAGTGGTGAATTCCCTAGTAGTGAGTTCCTTAGTGAGTTCCCTTGTAGTGAGTTCCCTAGTAGTGAGTTCCCTAATAGTTAGTTCCTTAGTGAGTTCCTTAGTAGTGAGTTCCCTAGTGGTGAATTCCCTAGTAGTGAGTTCCCTAGTAGTGAGTTCCTTTGTGAGTTCCCTAATAGTGAGTTCCTTAGTGAGTTCCTTAGTAGTGAATTCCCTAGTGGTGAATTCCCTAGTAGTGAGTTCCCTAGTAGTGAGTTCCTTAGTGAGTTCCCTAATAGTGAGTTCCTTAGTGAGTTCCTTAGTAGTGAGTTCCCTAGTAGTGAGTTCCCTAGTGGTGAATTCCCTAGTAGTGAGTTCCTTAGTGAGTTCCTTAGAAGTGAGTTCCCTAGTAGTGAGTTCCTTAGTGAGTTCCCTTGTAGTGAGTTCCCTAGTAGTGAGTTCCCTAATAGTGAGTTCCTTAGTGAGTTCCTTAGTAGTGAGTTCCCTAGTGGTGAATTCCCTAGTAGTGAGTTCCCTAGTAGTGAGTTTCTTAGTGAGTTCCCTATAGTAGTGAGTTCCTTAGTGGTGAGTTCCCTTATAGTAGTGAGTTCCTTAGTGAGTTCCCTATAGTAGTGATTTCCTTAGTCAGTTCCAAATAGTAGTGGGTTCCTTAGTAAGTTTCCTAGTAGTAAGTTCCTTTGCCCCGCAATGGAGTGTAAAGGAGTTTGCCCCCGCAGACAAAACATCCTTGGCCCTGAATAAGCCTAGTGAAGTTATTTTTAATATAGTCTCGCATCTATGTGTCTTATGTAATATATTGATGTTTCAATATAGAACAAAATAGGTGTTGCTTATTAATTTTACTGGTACTAAAGCGGTAAAGAAACACGAAAATTAAAGTTACATGGATATCTGTCTTTGGTTTTGAACTTAACGAGGGAAATATTGTTTGAGGCATACCTCTAGTATTGGCGGAAGGAGCAAAATCTGGTTGTAACCTCTTCCATTGAAGCCGTCGGCTGTCTCGTGATAAACTTTATCGAAAATGATTTCATTTCAGAACATTCGCAAGAAGTATTATGTTCCTGGAGAATTAAAGACACGTGAAGAAGTTGAAGGTGAAAAATAACCCGTTTAGTTTATCATTGAAAATATTATTCGAAGCATCTTTTTCATTAACGGCCACGCAGCGGAAAGTCACCGGTTGTTCAAAGGATGGATAACGCTATCCACCGGATAAATCACCATTTAAACAATGTCGAGGAACTATCGGCTGATAGTTGCCCCGCGAAAATTTGATGTTCTCAAAACAAATATTAGCCCGAGAATCAAAACGTCGAGGGCTAAATTATGCTAGTTTTAAGAACATCAAATTTCCAAGGGGCAACTACCACACCAATAGTTCCGGGACTGAAACGCTCTATTGTTTTTTATTGTTCACCATTAAATTTTCTTCCGTGTGCCTATTCAAAAACGAGCATCGTGAATTATTTTTTACTTCTCAGGATAACAAACTCAATTGAAAGCCGAAATGTAACAAAGGAGCAACACCAGACAAGAAACCCACGAAATGCAGTGAATTTCGGTGTTATTTTTTTTGTCTGCAGGCATGCTTGTTTACAAAACATTTTACGGGTGGGCACTATCCATCCGGGCATTTTCCTCGAACGGGGACTATTTTAACAATAGAGTGTTTCCGTCGAGGAACTATCGGCTGATAGTCGTCCCGCGGAGATTTGATGTTCTTAAAACAAATATTATTTTCAAACAGTCACGTGCGGGCACTATCGATCCGATAGTGCACAAATCGTTACGGGGAAGCTCCTCCCTTTTTATATACGATTTAGACAGAAAAGGTACCCCTTTCGGCAAAACGAGCCAGCAAATTGTAGCCTGAAAATAGGCTTACGTTTAACATCCAGGAATGCATTTTGACTCTTTAGAAATGATGAAAGAGTACAGAAAGAGTGCAGACCTGCCACCACCCATGCCTGAAGAGCTATGGCAAACTCAAGAAAGAGCCGATGCCATGAGGGCAAACTTAAACCAGGAACAACGGTAAGATATTCTTACTACAACCACAGACGAAAGGTTTCCCGTCTCCGTACCCAGGCGCCCCTCCGTGATTTGAATGTGGTGCGCATGGAGTTGTCGTACTTGCATTGTTCATACCCTCCTAACCATCAAGCACCATGTTCTTTGTTCTCGCCCTTCACTCCGCTGAATAACTGCAGGAACGCCGGCCCGGGGACCAGGCAAAACTCTTGGTGCACTTCTTTCTGAATATGTTTGTCCCAAATCAGGGTATCTACAAATTGAAATTTGCCACGTTATTGAAAATTTTCATGGCCCAGGTTAATGCCATCATATCTTAAAACAGGAATCAACCTTCCACGCTGCAAATCGAGGCTGTATCAAAGCTATACTAGGAGATCTTTATTGAGGCAGGCTGAACTAGCCTAAAGACAGCCGCGCCCAGATGGTACGCCAATTTGTTGAAATACAGAAGAAGAATAGATGTTGTTACCGTTTTAATGAGATTGCCTCGTACTGATAACAGAATGACCGATTTGATTTCAAAGAAACGAATTGCTTGCGTTCACTCATAATATGCATACACATAGGTTAAGACTTTATTTTCAGAGAGTAACAGTTAACAGTTAACATGAGTTACTGATGACTCTGTGGCCCTCTATCAAACAGAAAAATATAAAAAGTTAAAGATTACAAAAAAATATAGAGTGTAAAATAATTCTGCAAATATTGCATATAGCTTTAAAATTTCAAGCAAACTATTGTTTGCAACTTTAGTTTTTTGTTTATTTATATTACGTTTAATACAATAGGCCATTTCCGAGTTACCCTTTGCCTCTGTTTTAAAACGAGTCTACATGCAAAACCATTCATATGAAAATGAGTTTCACCCAAAGATCAGTTTTCATGTAAATCAAGCTCATTTTCATTTGAATGGTTTCGCACGTACACTCGTTTTGAAACGGAGGCAAAGGGTAAGTCGGAAATGGTCTGTACACTGTGGCCTTCTGTCGAATAGAAGAAAATAAAAAGTTAAAAATTACAAAAAATATATGCAGAATAATATAGTATAAAATAACTATACAACTACCGCTACAATCCCGGAGAAAACGGTCGAGACACTTTGCTAATTTTGGTACTACAGCTCAGGTTTGTCAATCCCCCCTCCCCTATTTCAATGTTAACAATGTTGCCGTTTTATGGAAACAAACCTGGTGAATTTCAAACCTCATTAAATGACATTGAGTGGAGGGAGAGGAGGATAAAATGTTTTTCACAAGCTTGCCAGGCAAGATATCGCGAAAAATCTGTGAAATGCGATTGTCTCAACTGGTTTTGTCCTGGATTGTCGATATCACTTTGATATTTCAAGCAAGCTAGAGTTTGTAACTACAATATAATCATCAAGGCATAAGTACGTTTTCTGATTATTAAAAAATGTTTATATAATTGTGTTACGCATAATACTAGGGACCCAAAAAACTTTACAGATGTTTATATTTATACTGTGCCAGTTTTTTGTTTTTTGTTCAAGGTTCTGACAGTCAACTTTCTCTAAAACGCACACCGTCGGGACCGGCTCCAACTGTCCGTTTGAAGAGAAGTGTCCGTCTTATAGGGAGTTTAGTTACAGTAAAATAAGTGACAAACTACAGGGACGGGACCAACACCAGGTGTCGGTCTTAAAGAGGTGCCCGTTAAGGGAGAGTTGATTGAATTTTTTTTAATGTTTATACGTCGAACACGGCATACCAAAGCTTAATGTGCACATGACTCGAAATTTTTGTCCCCATTTTTGCTTTTAAAATTTAGGTATTATTTGATCGAATTCTGGTATTAAAACTTCCATAGAAGCGTTTTTAGTATTTTTCCTGCCGGATCAAAGTTGAGCGTTTTTGCCCAACAATATGCGACAATTTCTCGCGCGGCCAAAATTCTTCGGTGACGTCATCAGTTGTGTAGATTGCGACTCGAAACCACTGTTCGACCACTAAGAACTCAACTTCTCCCTTGTCGTTTACACAACCGATGACAACACAGCTCTGTTATTCGTTCCCAGGCTTTTCCCCCAAATTTTGCCTAAAATATCGCATTTTAAAATGTGTTCTTGAAACGTTGTGACCTATTTTTTTTTTTTTTCGCTGAAATGCTTCTCATAACATTTATTTTATGATGTAAGAAAAAAAAAAAACGGGGGACGAAGATTTCGAGTCGTGTGCACTTTAACTATCGCGTTTCTCTGTTGTGGAAGTCAGTCTCTTACAAACAAGAGTCTATATAAAACTAGGTGTACACTGAAGGCTAGAGAGAGTTATTGCTGACGTCGTTTTTAAGCAGTTAAAATTATTCAGGTCTCAAGAGCTAGAGCTGAGAGAACGGCATAAGTAAGACCCGGTGTACTTAGGTAGAATAAGCAAATCCTAAAAAGTGAGGCAAAAAGTGTTTGTAGAAATGTAACCTCGATCGCAGTTACGGCTTTGACCCTTTCCGTCGCTTAAGATATCCAGGCAAGTTAACATGGCGGCATTTGCTGAACGAAATTTTCCTTCATTTGAAAGAAAACAGTTCAAGACATGGCATTTTTAAACGTTATGAATTTCGCAACTACAAAGGCGTTTAGACCGAAAATAGATTCAATAGTCAGATTGTTCTTAAGGCATTAGCATCGATCGTCAACATGGTGAGTTTGGCGAGCGCACGTGACCATGTGATTGAGAAAAAATTATTCATTTCATTTAGACCCGAGCTACTCATTTTGAGGGGGATCCGCACATTCGCTTAGAAGTCACCAACAATCATACAAAGGTACTGGACATCTATCTTGCTTTTTAAGCGGCTACACCTTATGTGAAGCAAACAACCTTTGGTAACAAAGGATTGACTTTTTCCTGTAACCAAATGATAATACATGAAAGGATGAACTGATTAGCTGGTAGCATTCCAAAAAGTCCAATATCACAACACACGAAAATCGTCATTTTCAGTGGCTCATGTAGCTTTTTTTATTCGATTTTTTTGGACCTGGAGTGAAAATAAGAATGACTCCACGTGATGGCATTAAAAAAAAAAGACCCAAACTGTACTGTCTCAAACTCGCCGATCTAACTGGATTTGGAGTGAAAATAAACTGGTATTTCAGCACAAGGGCCCGATATCGTCATTTTCAATGGCTCATGTAGCAATTTATTATTCTACTCTTTCGGACCTGTAATAAAAATTAAGATGAATGCACGTCACAGGTTTATTCAAAAACACCCAAATTGTACATTTCAAGTCTCAAACTAGCCGGTTTTTCTGGATCTGGAGTGAAAATAAGCTATAATGTACGTGGTGGTATTTCAACACAACGATCAAAAACAAAACGGCTGTTTCCAAGAATACCCAAACTGTACATTTTAAGTCCCAAAATAGCCGGTTTTGCTGGATCTGGAGTGAAAATAAGGTTTAATCTACGTGGTGGTATTTTAACACAAGGGCCCAAATCGTTATTTTCAGTGGCTCATGTAGCATTTTTTTATTCGATTCTTTCGGACCTAAAATGAATATTAGAATAAATATACAAGTGATGGTATCTTTCCAAAAAGACCCCAAATTGTACATTTCAACTCTCAAACTGCCCGTCTTACTGGATCTGGAGTGAAAACGGGTATTAATCTACGTGGTGGTATTTTAACACAAGGGCCCAAAATCGTCATTTTCAGTAGCTCATGTAGCATTTTTTTATTCGATTCTTTGGGACCTGGAATGAATATTACAGTGGAACCCCGATATAACGATATGCCAAGGGGGCAGTAAAATTATATCGTTATATCGAAGATCGTTATATCGGGGTTCCAGTGTAGTATAAATACATGTGATGGCATTTTTCCAAATAGATCCAAACTGTACATTACAAGTCTCAAACTCGCCGGTCTTACTGGATCTGGCGTGAAAATAACCTTTAATCTGCGTGTTGATATTCTAACACAAGGGCCCAAAATCGTCATTTTCAGTGGCTCATGTAGCACTTTTTTTATTCGATTATTTCGGACCTGGAAGGAATATTAGTATAAATCCACGTGATGGCATTTTTCCAAAAAGACCCAAACTGTTCATTTCAAGTTTCAAACTGGCCGGTCTTACTGGTTCTGGAGTGGAAATAAGCTTTAATCTACGTGGTGGTATTTCAACACAATTGTTCAAAATCGTCATTTTCAGTGGCTCACGTAGCATTTTTTATTCGATTCTTTCGGTCCTGGAATGAATATTAGTATAAATCTAAGTGATGGTAGTTTTCCAAAAAGACCCAAACTGTACATGTCAAGTCTCAAACTGGCCGATCTTACTGAATCTGGAGTGAAAACAAGCATTAATCTACGTGGTGATATTTAAACACAAGGGCCCAAAATTGTCATTATCAATGGCTCATGTAGCTCTTTTTACTTGATTCTTTCGGACCTGGAAGGAATATTAGTATAAATCCAAGTGATGACATTTTTCCAAAAAGACCCAAACTGTACATTTCAAGTCTCATACTGGCCGGTCTTACTGGATCTGGAGGGAAAACAAGCATTAATGTACGTGGTGGTATTTCAACACACGGGCCCAAAATTGTCATTTTCAGTGGCTCATGTAGAACTTTTATACACCCCATGCAAAACGTGTGACTTACGTAAACCTCGGACTGAGTATTATTTAATTTTGCTAAACTGAACCCTGCCTTTCAAGTCAAAGCGGATAGGTAATTATTAACCACCCGATTTTAAGCTTCTCAAGCTTCTTGTAAAACATCATTTGCGTTCAGTCGGGACATAATTGAAGGCACACAGTAAGACCATAGCTAGGGATGGTCGTTTGGTGCACGATACGCACATCAGTTTAAAACGGTTATAAGTGAATTTCGAGGCCTTTTAAAACAGTTTTGTATTTTATCTGCTCATCAGTTGTCCGTAGACGTGTTGAGTAACCATTTGCAAAAATATTTATTTGAGTTAAATCATTCCGTTGCCGAGACTAAAAGGCTTTAAATAATGCATTAAATTGACTTATACTGTACAGTTGTTATTTTTTGGAGTAAAATGCAAATGCAAGACGCATTTAATTTACCTTAGCACGCGATTGCATAGCACTTAATGACATTAATTCGGCGTTTCTGCCACGTGACTACTGACATGAGTAAGATATAAGATTAAAATCAAACACCTGTCATTTATTACATAATTCAAATCTTATTCTTGCTTCAGCTCTCGACCCAGTTTTTATTGTAATTTGTTATGTCATCAGGTTAAAAAATTACTCTGGCGTTGTGAAATTTACGCTAGCTATACGGACATATTACGGCTTGCGGACATATTACGGTTCGCGACGGGAACCTTGTGTACAGAATGAATCAGCAAATGTCAAGCCAAGATCTTATCCTTCACAGAAGCTCTTCTCTTGCAGACGAGACATATTCGCTTGGCAGCACTTTTACTCTGCAAGACCGCGTGGAGGCGATTGAACACTCCAGCGAAGAATTTTACGAAAGGGTGAGTAAAGGAATTAAGTTTTAAGAAGGAAAACATGTTTTCCAAGATCTCGAAAAGAACAGCGCCTTTTGGCCGCAATTTTCATGCATAAACCTTTTCAAAAACATCTTTAATTCTTTTCTTCATAGACACCTACATTAATTAGTATGAATTGATAAAGAATAATGTCCAGCGTAATCAAACACTTAATTGATGCTTTGCCACGTTTTTTTGAAGTGTAGGAATATATTTTATAAGAAATACGAAATCTAAAATTCTTCTGAGCAAACAGCCTGTTATTTATCCAATTGAATTGTAAATGCTAAGATCACAATCACGATTTTGCCTAGTGGCACTAAAAAACCATTTTATATAAACACGCCTTCAAATTGTTTTCAATACGCCGTTCTTCGCGCCCTGAAGCTTTATTGATATGCTTAGAACGTCGAAGTAACAAGAAATTCCCCCATCTATTTCAACTCATAAATCTGCTAAAACAATAAAAATTATTCTCTTAGGCATTCAAAGGGAAGCAGATCTTTTAATTAATGGTGTTATTTTAATAGAGTTGTTGTTAAATGAATGAAAAAATGGTTTAAAAAAGTACGCCGGCGTTTAGTAACAAAGATTTTGGATAGTCAAATAACATCTTTTTCGATGGTTTTTGTAAATATATTCCATCGATCAAAAAACGTCTTTCTGAAAAATTCCTTACTTTATATTTATATGGTAATTTCTTTTTGTAATTACTTTTTTTTTTTCATCAGTTACCGGAACTGAATCGATGTCTGTACAAGGACTGGCTTTATCCTCCAAAAAAGTGACTTGCAATACACGGTTCTTCCAAATACCGAGTCATATTTTGTTTACTTAAATCTACAAAGCCTTTTAAAATTAAAAACATGCTTTGTCGTACCAGCCAACAAATCTTTAGTATGGCACTTTATTATATCTTAGCCAAAGGTGATATACGACAACAGAAATCTCCATGAGGTATCCGCTATAAAAAAATAAATCAATCAATTATATTCTGCTATTCTATGGGTTAGGCAGGAAAAGAGAGAATGAATTACTCTTAGAGACAAAGCAATGGATTTAAAGAATATAATTCGTCTCGAGAAAAGGGCTTATCACGGTTTTCGACGCCATCTTGACGAGGAGGCAAGGCCGGTCGAAATTACAGTGTTTGTATGGGAATTCGACGGCAAATATCTTTTTGCAAAACTTGAATTCTGGACAACTTATGAATTGTAAAGTTAAGATACTAGGCAAAAGTTTTTATTCGCCGAGTTTGAAGGATGTAGCTGGGCTAGAAAACGTTCAGTTATATAATTTTCCCGCGAACCGCGTCAATCATGCGGAAAAAAATATATAGACAAATGTATGGGAAATTAAAAACTTCACTGAACGCTTTCTAGCCCAGCTACATCCTTCAGACTTGGTGAATAAAAACGTCTGCCTAGTATTTTAACTTTACAATTCATAAGCTGTCCAAAATTCAATTTTTGTAAAAGATATTTGCCGTCAGATTTCCATACAAACACTGTAATTTTTACCCGCTTTTCTTACTCGTCAAGATGGCATCGAAAACCATGATAAGGTCTATTAAAATCAATAGATTTGCGTGATTCTAGAGAAAACGTTGCCCTTTGTCTAATGGAAATAATTACTCAAAGGCACGTTTTTACCGTTAATTGATTTTTTTGGCACCACGGTGCTAAATTTCTCTAAACTTTGCTGGAAATGAACTGTTTCACACTACAGCAAGAAGATTTCATGTGAGAATCTGCAATATTTTACTTTGGTGCATGAGCATAGGCCAAACTTTGGACATTTTTTGCGAAATCCTTCCGAATTTTTTTTTGCCACCTTTTACTCTGTACATTCTTTCTTCTGGCCTAAACAGTTTTGATCTTTATCAATGGATAACCCTGGAAAGGAGACCTTGGTAAAGTACTAGTATATTGGCCATTTTACCAGCAATTTGAGCCAAAAACGGATCACGTTTTTTTCGATTAGTCTGTCTGAAAGTAGTCGATATTCGAAATGGACAGTCGTGTGAAAAGATCTATCTAACCAGTATCACTTGCATTTTTCAAGCAACTGCTCACATGTAAACTGGTGGCGTCACAAATGGTTATTATATCGTAGCAAAAGGTAATATGACAATGGCAATCTCCATAAGGCTTCCGCCAGAAAGACATTAATTTACCCATATTTCCTAGGTCAGGCAGGAAATGAGAGAAAAAGGAATTGAAAGAAGCCAAGCAATGGACTCAGTTCGTCTCCAAAGATTGATAGATGTGTGTGACACTAAAGAAGGCACTGCGCTTTATCTACTGGAAGATTGGAATTACGAGCCTCAGGTAAGTGAAACTTGCTTCCCTTTTTAGTCTCGAAGCCGAGGATTGTTTTAATTTTAAGTTTATCGCGTAATCAAACTATTGTCACGAAGCAATGATTCCCTCACTGCGTGACTTTCTGTGAAAAAAATCAGGGAACGTTTAATTTTGGCGTATCAATTGTTTAACTTAGAGGATTGCCGTTTTATGGCAATTTCCCTCGGACGTACAAACGGGGAGGGGGATGCCACCCCCCGTAAGGTTTTTTCGAAATTTTGAAAAAAGGCTTTACTCGACAATGCTGAAACTTTCAGTAGCTGTTCATTTATCTCTTGCGTAAATTTTGATATGTCAAGCATATGTCCATGATATTTGACGATGCCATAGCAACGTCGTTATTACAAGCAGGTCTTGCCAAAAATCTTGATTTTTAACATTTTTATTTTTTTTCCCGTTTTTTTGAAAGAAAATTGTATAATTTGTTTATTTTTACATTCCATAAGCTTTCTGGCTTGATTTGGCATCAATCTCCGCTATTTTCTGACTTTCTAAGAAAATGGTGAAATACAAAATGACGGATCCAATATGGCGGCTCTAATAACAACAGCCAACAAAAATTATGTCATCTTGTACAGTAGGCTAAGGGCTTTCTGTTCAGTGAAAAATTATATCGTTGCCCCTTAAGGTGACTCGATCGAAATAAATGACGTGCTGTATGCCTGTCAAAAATGTCTAATTACTTCACCATTTCCTACTCGATTTCCCTCAGACTTTCGCATTTTACTCTAAATTTATCGAAGATTAATACACACGCCAATATGTCGATGTAATGATTGCGAGTTTTGTGCGATGCTACTTTTATTGAACACACCTATTTGGATAAAACTGCTATTTACAGAAAACTGAGCGCTAGGATTTTGTTTAAACTACTGCAATTAGCTCATTATAACATCTTATTATGACTCTCTAAGTTTCCGAGAAATCGTCGGAACAGAAACCGCGATACAATTTGATCATCAAAATATTAATCTCGGGGAAACCTCGAGGCTGGGAACGCTCCAGCTCTTCCACATTTCGCCCAAAAGTACCATAACCAAAGACAAAGAAAGTTCAATGCATCAGTTTTGTTAGCTCCAAATCACATTCGGCTATTTGCACCGATGAAAAAGTTTGAGAAAATACTATAAACTCACCATTTGCGTCAAAATGTAGGAAGGTCGCCAAATTAACGTTTTTCTAAATTACATGAAAACCATCCGTACGAATTCCTTAAAACAACCGGAACATTAAATTGAACATCTTACACAAATTTTGTGCTACTCTACATTTCTGGAGCTGCCTTGATATGGATGAATTATTTTTTTAAAGTGAAGCACTACTCCAACTCTCTATTGAACACGGCCATGCAAATTTCCTTGGATTTGATTAGAATTTGAAGAATTCACACATGGATAAGGGGGGTGCATTTTACCCCATAAGACAGCGGTTATTTGAATAACAATAAACAGACTACAATGTGTTAATTTCAACTTTAGTACCAACCCTTTTCAAATTTCATGTGGCATAAATTAAGGACACCTCTTACATCAGAACATGAAGCAACTGAACACTGTCAATGCACCCCCCTTATCCATGTGCAAATTTTTCAAATTCTCGTAAATTCCAAAGAAATTTGCATAGCGTTAGCTGCAGAATCCAAACAACAACATGGCCGTGTTCACAATAGGGTCGGAGTAGTGCTTCACTTTAAAACATTATTTCATCCAAATCAAGGCAGCTCCAGAAACGTAAAGCAGCGCAAAGTTTGTGTAAGATGTTCAAATTAATGGTCCAGTTGTTTTAAGCAATTCGTACGGTTAGTTTTCATGCAATTTAGAAAAACGTAAATTTGGCGACCTTCCTACATTTTGACGCAAATGGTGAGTTTATAGCATTTTCTCAAACTTTTTCATCGTTGCAAATAGCCGAATGTGATTTGGAGCTAACAAAACTGATGCATTGAACTTTCTTTGTCTTTGGTTATGGTACTTTTGGGCAAAATGTGGAAGAGCTGGAGCGTTCCAAGCCTTGAAGTTTGCCCGAGATTAATATTTTGATGATCAAATTGTATCGCGGTTTCTGTTCCGACGATTTCTCGGAAACTTAGAGAGTCATAATAAGATGTTATAATGAGTTAATTGCAGAAGTTTAAACGAAATCCTAGCGCTCAGTTTTCTGTAAATAGCAGTTTTATCCAAATAGGTGTGTTCAATAAAGTTAACATCGCGCAAAACTCACGATAATTACATCGACATATTGACGTGTGTATTATTCTTCGATAAATTTCGAGTAAAATGAGAAAGTTTGAAGGAAATTGAGTCAGAAATGGTGAAGTTATAAGACATTTTTGAAAGGCATACAGCACGTCATTTATTGCGATCGAGTCACCTTAATAGACGAAAACCCTAAGGAAGGTTCCCATCACCCACCCTCTTGTACGATGGTGGGGGAATGAATTTGCTTGAACGTCCGAGGGTTAATCATGTTTACAAAGTGTGTTTCACCACTTTTTTGATGTTTTAAGCTTACTCTTTTTAAAGAACAATTAGATTTGTTTTTTTTTTTATGTAAAGCAGTTTTTCATTCTTATCTTTTCGATTTTTTTATTTATTCTGGAGATTTTCTGACATATTTTTCAAAAACAAAGTTATTTGCCAGGCGGGATATTAACAGCTAGTCTGTTACGCGGGGTTGTCTAAAGACTCGCGAAATCTTTCATTGTTTGGCTACTTACAGACGCGATTGTGTGTATGTGTGGGTAATTGTCAAATAATATGGTAAGATCAGTTTACTTTGTTAGGTTTGTAGATTCCTTAAACTCCTGTGTGATTCAGGGGTTAATTTAAAAGAGGTTGAAGATTTTCTCCACAACACTCCATTACACATAGCTGCGACCAAGAACTACGTCTCGCTTGCAAAGTTATTGATTGACAGTTATCCCAGCATGCTTGTGGCTACAAACGGTCAGGGTGAGCTTCCGGTTGAAACAGCGATAAAAAATGGACACGATGACGTGGCTGCATTCCTAATAAGGAGAATGGATCACAGAAGGTTGGAAAGGTTTAGGTTTACTTAAAAGCTAAAGTAGGATAACTGGAGTGCTATTTAGGCTAATCGGAGTGCTAGTTAGGCTAACCGAACGCTATTTATGCTAACTGGAGGGTTAGGCTAACCGCAGTGCTGTTTAGTCAGTAGTATTCTACATGAACTGAGTGTTACGTGGTATAAAAATAACATGAGGTGTCTCGCTATTGTCTCAATACATCAACTGAGCGCAGGATAGTTAGTCCCGTCACATAACACTTCTACAAAGCGCCCCCATTCCACGCTGTCTGCTGTTTTCGTACCTCGGTTCAAGGTTTCCAGCCTATTCTATCAATTTATTTCTCTGTATTATGCATTCGTTTGATGTTTATAGCACTTGCTATGAAATGTGGATAGAATGCAAACAGATAGTATTCTTGCGTTTGCAAGCATCTGAATAAAAACAATAATTCTTTTTATTTCTCTAGAGTTGCAGACTTGTTCAGGGCCAAACAGCAAAGAAGAGCTCCAATTAGCCTGGTGAAACTGACAGAAGAGCTTAAAATGCAGGTGTGGATTGCAAGTTGCTGATTGACATTTGTTAGCGGATGATCAGTAATCGACGAATAAAATTATGTGATAACACTAAGGCACAAAAGATATCTGCGATAATTTCTTTTGAAAGGTTGAACTTTTAAAGTGCCACTATGATCAAATTTTCGATTTCCATTTTTTTACAGTTTCGTGTACAATAAGACTTTCTTACTCACCTTGCCAATTTTCAATCCATTACGAACATCAGAAGTCGTTTTATTTTAACGTTTATTTCCGATAATGTACGGCCGCCATTAAACAACCTTGTTCCAAGGCTTGGTTGCGAATAGGGAGAAAATGACGTCAAAGCCCTAAAATACCTCACGGGTTGAAATTAGAATAACAATCAGCATAGAAAACGAAAACGAAAACAAGTCCAAAGTTTTTGTTTCTTTTCGCGTGATTTTCAATACATATTGTTATTATAATTTCAACCCGTGAAGTATTTTGGAGCCTTTGACGTCATTTTCTCCTATTCGCAACCAAGCCTTGGAACAAGGTTGTTTAATGGCGGCCGTAAATTATCGAAAATAAACGCTAAAATAAAACGACTTCTGATGTTCGTAATGGATTGAAAGTCTTATTGTACACGGAAATGTAAAAAAATGGAAGTCGAAAATTTGATCATAGTAGCACTTTAAAAGCTTCTCTCAAGGTTAAGAAATAGTTCAATAAGCCTTTTGTTTAATTGATAGTTTGCGATAAAACAATCCTTTTTTCAAATTAAAATTAATATTTTAGGACTTTTTACAATTGAAACGTTTAAACATATCTTAAAATTACAATGCATTTTTACTGTGCACTTTGCGTTTTTTTTTTTCTTTATTCATATTACGACAGAAAACCATCGTGGCCGTTTTAGATTGTCTCATTTCTCCTCGTTGGCCACACCCACCATGCTTGCCGTCTGACATTGTCCCGTGCCTGTCATGGGAACAGCTTCAGGACACGCCCACTCACTTTCAGGTGACCTATGATATCCTGGAGAGTGACGTCAACGGCAGATTCCCGGATGATGTTCAATACGAGTACACTCCCAAGTCTTGTTACTACAATTTGGCAAAGCATTGCCAACGGACTCTTAACAAGGTCAATTAGAAAATAACGGCCCTTTGTCGATGATTAATACAAAGTAAAAGGAGCAGTATCTTTCACCTGCTAAGCGCCATTCTCGTCCCCAGAGCCTCTTGTCCATCTTAACCGACGAAGCCTGTGCACGAAAAAACAACTTACTTGACTTTTTTCTCGTGCATAGGCTTTTCTGGCTAAGAGGGAGGGATGAAGCGGCTCTGCGACAAGAATGGCAAAGAAAAATAGAACAAATTATCGCTGTAGTTCACATTCTCATTCAAAACAGAATTTGGTAATTCGTGTGGTTATTGTATAGAGGATATAAAGTGTCGATTTCAGAAGTGGCTTGCTCATAGGGAAGAAAGCCTAACTGGTGTAAAAACACAGAACGGAAGGCAGTAAAAAAAATGAACTAGCTTTTGCAGTATAATTTTCCCGAGTTTTTACCTGTTTCAAAACTTTTTAATTTAATTTCTTTTCTCACAGGAAATTTTAAATCATGTTGTGATCAAGTTGTTAACAGAAAGAAAATGGGGAAAATATGCTGCGTTCTGGTTCAGGTACGGTCAGAATATGATACTTGTCTCGCCAACTCTCTTACATAAGAACAACTTAAATTTCAAGTCCGCAAATGATTCCAACTTCTTAGTCTTAACCCTCGGACGTACAAGGGCGGGGTGGATGCCACCCCCCCCCCCCCCCCGTAAGGTTTTTTCCAAATTTTGAAAAAAGCATTTACCATACATTGCTGAAACTTTCGGTAGCTGTTCATTCAGCCTTTGCGGAAATTTTGATATGTCAACCATATGTCCATGGTATATGACGTTGCCATGGCAACGTCATAAATACAAGCAGGTCTTGCCAAAAATCGTCATTTTTAACATTTTTCTTGATTTTTTCCAGTTTTTTTAAAACAGAAGTGCAAGATTTGTTTATTTTTACATTCCATAAGCATTCTAGCTTGATTTCACATCAATTTCCGTTATTTTGTGACTTTTTAAGAAAATGTTGAAATCCAAGATGGCGGATCCAAGATGGCGGCTCTTATGACGTCACGTGACGTCATATGACGTCACAGCCAATTAAAATTATGTCATCTTGTAGAGTAAGCTTAGGGCTTTCTTCTCAGAGCAAAATAATTTCGCTACGCCTTAATATAACGAAAACTCCGGGGAGGGGTTCCATCCACCCCCCCCTTGTACGATGATGGGGGTATGAGTTTGCTTGTAGGAGATTGCCAGTCAATCAATATTTACTGAAAATTCATAAGGTCACGGACTTAAATGATTTATTAACCCAGGGACGTGGCAGAGAGTTTTTATTGAAACCCACCATCTGAACTTCGTTTTAATGAGACCAATAAAGCTTATTTTACATTGAATGGATATGAATGATACAACTACACAGCGAGGGGCGATATATGGCGATATTTATTCCGCCATCTTGGATTTAACTATCTTCTTAGAAAGGGTGAAACGTGGCCTTTTAGTTAAAAAATTCATATTATTATTATTATTATTATTATTATTATTATTATTATTATTATTATTAATATTATTATTATTATTAAATTATAATAAGTATTATTATTATTATTATTATTATTATTATTAAATTATAATAAGTATTATTATTATTATTATTATTATTATTATTATTATTATTATCATTATAATCATTAAACACATTTCGATAAAATTAGAAAAAAACCGCGATTTGGACGAATAATTATTACAAATTTGTCGAGACTAAGCTAAACCTGCATGTTAAAATCTTATTGCTATGGCAAATCAGAAACAGCTAGAAATCATAATACATTGAGTAGGTGCCATCCAATCCCCCACCACCCTTGTTGGTCCCAAGGTTTTAATAATTGTACCTATTATTTGATTTACAGGTTCCGAGGGTTGAATTACTTAATTTTTCTAGCTGTTCTCTGCACCGATTTTATGCTGGCTGCGACGTCACAAGGCTTAGAGTACCAACGAACATCAAGTTTCTTTACATTTCTTAAAGTGTGGGTTATCGCCATGACATTATGGTTTCTAACTGACGAACTTTCCGAACTAAAAAGGTAATTTTTCTAGTTTATTGCTGAAAATATAATCAATAACAAATTAAAGCATCTATTGGTATGCACGCCTGGACTTTCACGGACGAGTAATTCTACTTATGAGACAGAGTTTGTTGTTTCTGTTAAACCAAGACTCCTTTTCCTCGCGTTCCAAGGCTTAAAAACACAGACGAGCGAACCCTAATATAACGAGCCGTTCCAGATAAACGCGGCCTTCCTTTGGGAGTAGGTCTGTCTGCCATAATGCAAAACAGTACTGGGCTAGTTTGACCACATACCTTCACAGAACGGAGATTTCACAAAATATAAATCACAAAATAGAAACAGGAAAGAATAACGAAATACTTCAGACCAGAAAACAGTGCAAATAATTCAGAAAACAGAGCATGGCAACGGATCAAATCCCTCCAGAACTTTTCGACTCTGACAAAATATGGCGACTGGTGTTGATGTGCGCAGTGCATAGTAGTCCGTCATGGGTCTTTAAGGTAAATAAAATATGCACGAGTAAGGGCGTTTGATGCAACCTTCTCGGTGAAGACGAGCTACACCCAAATCCCAGGATACTAGTATTATGTTCCCATGAAATTTTCCTGGATGTCGGGATCACAGCGTGTTATTCTCTAATTTGTTTTACTAGCTCTGTTCTTTTCACTTCAGAGAACCACTATCCTACATCAAAGATGTCTTTAACTACTTGGATCTGTCAGGATATTTCCTAATTCTAGCGACGTACTGTGTCAGTTTTTCTGGAAGTAACGCAGAGTGGACTTTTGCTTCCTTGGCAATTTTGATTAACTTTATCGGCGTCTTTAAATACTCAGGTGTAGATCGGTAAGTAGGAGGTATTTTTCAAACTCTGCACCCTCTTCTACTTTTGTGGATTGCTTTTTGATGAAAACGAAACAGCCTTATGGCATTATAAAAGCTTTTTACGACTCGATGAATGCTAGTGAAGAAATGTTTCCTCGATGAAAACAGTTTATCAGACCATGTACCTCCTATTGTACTGCACTACTTAAGCCTTACGGTAAAAGTTGTGTGTGTTACGTGCTATTATTTAATTGCACTAGTACAATCTTCACTGACCACAAATCGTTCGAAAAATTTTTCAAGCAGGTGCCTCCTACTATCTATGATTTCGAAGATTTTATAGAGTCTTTGATATGCTCAGAACTGTTCTACCTGTACCTAATGAAAGGCCTAACCTACAGGTTTGTGACCACCTCTTCGATTTAACTCATTTACAGAAACATCGGTTTGTACATAAAATGCCTTGGTAAGGTCGTTTACAAGGACATTCCAAGATTTCTGGTCGTATTTACTGTCCTTTTGGTGACCTTTTCAACTTCGTTCTACATAGCTGTCAGAGCGCATAAAGGAACCTCCACAGAAACAGTACTCGACGACAGGTAAGTAAAAAACAAATGCCGGCTGTGCTACGCGTTTGAATAGAACTATTTACAATTCAGTGTCGAAAGCAATCCGTGATTGCTTTGATCCTGCTTTACTGCGCCTTGTGATTAGTTCAAAAAAGCTTGCACTAACTTTTCTAAACCAAAAAAAACACAAATCCAAAACCAGTTTCGATTTGGTTTTGCACCTATTCCAACGCGGAGCGGCCGTGATGTGTTTTTGCTATGGTTTCCCGCTGGCACCTTTTGCTGTGTATGGCTGTAGTAATATGCAATTTTAGTTGCTCTCTCTCTCTTTGGTTTAACGACACTCGATTAAGAACAACTCAATAACTGGTTTATTTTAAGAAGCCGCAAAATTCAACGACGCACGAAGGCATATAGCTTTATTTTAATCTTGTATGGCTACTGGAAAATACTACATAAGTTTTTTGTTGTTGTTATACTTCAGCACGCTCAGAAATGAAATTTCGTGCACGACTAATATGGGATGTGTAATGTTGGCTGGTATAATGACTTGGCTCGAAGGCTCGTCCATTGTTCGCAACTTGTCAGAAGTTGGGTAAGTTCAACCATAATTAAAACAAAATTAATGAGTATCATCAGCTTGTTCATTTTAACGTTCAAAACAACACAACAGTTCGGGCACACGTGGCATGACTTAAAACCAAAAGTAAACACATAGCTGCGGTCATCGTCATCGTCATCACCACCACCATCGTCATCTTCATCATCGTCATCATCATCATCATCATCATCATCATCATCATTATCATCATCGTCATCATCATCATCATCATCATCATCATCATCATCATCATCATCATCACCAACACCACCAAAACCACCAACACCACCATCCTTCCACCCCCTCCCTCCACCACCACCACCACCACCATCGTCATCATCATCTCTTTAACTATCATCTCGCATGTGTTACTTTTACACAATCATAATATACTGTTCAGTTGCATCAAGTTTCCTGACCACGTTTTCCTGTCATTTGTACACGTGTCTGTAATGATAGAACCGCGATTGTTTACCTATTCTTGTTTCTTATCTAGATGGCTTGGAGCAGTGCTCATCGTCTTATTCATGATGAGTGTGACGATTATTTTGCTGAACATCCTGATCGCTCAACTCTCGTTGACTTACGAGCTGGTCCAAGAAGAGTCACTGAATTCTTTCACTGCGCTAAGAATGCAGGCTGTGGCGATCGTTGAGTGGCAGAGCAGGTTTACATTTTGGGTGGGTAAGAAGGGATATGTCGTAAAATAAAGTTATCAAGAATATCATTTCCTTTGTGAGTAAATGTCGAGACTCCAGTAAAACCCGAGTGTATATAAGAACTCCAGTGGTCGACTTCTCAAAGTGTCTAGTGGAGTCCATAAGTGCGTTCGGAGTAAACAGAGGAATTTCTGTGCGTTCTGTTCGTATATTGAGACTCTAGTCAGTAAAGAAATCGATACTAACTTGGGAAACTCTTACCGATGTCAAAAATAAAAACAAAAAGTAAAACAACAAATTTTCACGGCGGACGTCTGTGAGATTTTCTCCACTCCAAGGTAACCATTGGATCCACATTTTGAGCCTAACTGTTAAATCCATCTCGCTATATTGCCTTCGCACGAACTATCCCCTTTGCTAAGAGCGCAAAAGCAAATTAAAGGAAATGAAAGGAAAATAATGAAATTTAGGGCAAGCAAAAACGTGCAGTTTCATTTGCCTCTAAAACTTCTTCCTTTCTCAGTTTTTGAATTACCCTACTGAAGATTTTGTTTGTATTTTTAAAATAGCCTGGTCACTTTCGCAATATATTGATATTTAAATACAGGTAGAAAATAGGTGTTGATTATCATTATAAGGGTTTAGAAACAAGAACATAAAATGCACACGGATATCTGTCTTGGTTTTCAAACTTACAAGTGTTAGCCTCCAGTATTGGTAGAAGCAGTAAAATGTTGTGATCTCGTCAACTAAAGAGTTTTGCTTCACCACAACGAATGATTTCATTTCAGAATCTACGCAAAAAGTATTATGTTCCTGGAGAATTAAAGACCCAAAAAGAAGTTGAAGGTAAACTAAAACTCGTTTAGTTTACCATTAAAAGGAATATTCGAGGGTATCTACTTCTCTAACGGCCACGCAACGGCCTTGCGTTCAGTTCATTCCGACAGATCCATACAAAGTTTCTTGTTGAAAACTTCAATTCTGTCCTCTTGTTGTTTTTCCAGAGGTTCAACCGAAGTATAACTTGGAAATAGAACGAGCATAGTGTAGTCAAGGAGTGAAATCGGCAAAAGAAAAACCGTCTTAAAACAAGCTTTGATTTGTCCGCCAGATTAGTTGACCCATTCAAACAAGTCAATTTACACCTATGATTTTAAATCACTAGGGTGAAAATAGGCTCTATTTATATATTCCGTTGCAATCCCATAGGTTTTCAAAAATCACACTAATTTCATTTTATTGTTTTATCTGGGAAAATTGGGTCAGCAAATCGTAGCCTAAAGATTAGCCTTAAGTTTGACATTCAGGAATACACAGGAATGCATTTTTACTCTATAGAAATGATGAAAGAGTACAGAAAGAGTGCCGATCTGCCACCACCCATGCCTGAAGAGCTATGGCACATTCAAGAACGATTCGATGCCATGAAGGCAAACTTCAACCAAGAACAACGGTAAGGTAATATAGCCCCTCTTCGATTTGATTGTGGTGCGCATGAAGTTATGGGACTTGCATTTTTCACCCGCCTAACCATCAAGCCCCCTCTCTGTCCTCACCCTTCGCTCCACTGACTAATGCACGGAACCCCGGAGACCAGGCAGAACTTTTGGTGTACTTCTTTCTTAATATGGTTGCCTCAAATCAGGCTAGAAATAAGATGAAATTTGCCATTTTATTGATAATTTTCATGTACTAAAATCAATTTCATTTCTCTTAAAACAGGAATCAACTTTCCACGTTGGAAAGCGAGACTGTATCAAAGTTATACTAGGAGGTGTTTACTGAGGCAGACTGAAGTGGTTTAAAGACAGCCGAAATGGTACATCAATTTGTTCAAATACAGCAAAAGATTAGACGAGGTGAACGTTCTAATGAGATTGTCTCGTGCTGATGCGACTTCAAAGGAAAGAACTGCTTGCCTTCATCCATTCATAATATGCATACACAAGTAGGTTAGGTAAAAGCAAAGGCTTTATTTTCAGAGGGTATACAAAGGACAGTTAACATAAGTTACTGATGACTTTGTGGCCCTTTATCAAACAGAAGAATATAAAAAGAATATAGGTTACAAAATATGTACAGAATAATATAGTGTAAAAAAATACTACAACTACTGCTAGCCACTTTACATGTAAAATTTAGAGCAAGCTAGAGTCCGTAACTACAATCTAATCATCAATTGGCATAAGTACGTTTTCTGTTTAAAGAAATGTTTAAATATACATCAGCCTTGATACTAGACACTGTGGCCCTCTATCAAACAGAAGAATATAAAAAAAGTTAACGATTACAAAGATATACACAGAATAATATAATGTAAGATAGTTATAACAACTACTGCTACTTAATAATTTCAAGCAAGCTAGCTATATAAAGAGTTTGTAACTGCAATTCAATCATCAAGGCATCAGTAGTACGTTTTCTGTTTAGTAAAAAATGTGTATATACGTTACATTTAATACTCGGCACTGAAAAAATATTTGCGGATATTTATATAGATCTATACTGTTCCAGTCTGTATTTTTTTCGTTCTGCCAAGGTTCTGACTCCTTCAGTTTTGCGTTTATACGCAGGACAGGACATACTAAAGTTAGAGTGTCGCGTGTCTCTGTTGAAGATGTGACAGTCTCTTACTAATAAGGAGTGTATATAACTAGGTGTACAATAAAAGTTGTTTATACACTGAAGGCTAAAGAGAGACATTGATCACGTCATTTTAAGCATTTAAAATAATTCTGGCCGCAAGAGCTAGAGCATTAAACAGTTAATTCTAAGAGAATTGGTCAAGTAAGACCCAGTGTACTTGGGTAAAATAAGCAAATATTAGACATGCTACAAATCTTTAATAAAAATCACTTCTACCTGTGATGGCCTGCTTTGGAATGGAATGTTACCTCGATCGCAGCTAGCGGCTTTGGCCCTTTCCGTAGTTTAAAGATTCTGTGTATTTTTTTTTCTAAAGGTTTTTGGTTGACACTTTGCAAAAAACCCCTTGGAGAAGATTTTCTTTCTGAGAGCCGCACAAGGGTTGTCTAACAACTTTTGGCTGCGCCTTATATATAGCAATAACCTTTCGCTTTTGCAGTAAAGGTTTGGGGTTTTGCCTGTAACCGAATAATAATAATAATAACTTAATGTTACGAGAGGATTACATGACAGAGTGAACTGTTTAACCAGTAGTACTCCTAAAATACAAAAATCAAAATATATATATATTTACCATAATTCTTAAGGGAATGCTTACTTTATTAAAACTTATCATGCTACTATAAAAGAGTTAAAACACCAGAAAAGGCACCAAATTTGGCACACATGATCTTTTCGGTATACGAAACAAATTCAGAAGGCGTGCCACCTGATCCGGTTATCCGGGGAGGGTGATGACAGGCATTTCAATTTCTAGTTGTCTCTGTTAGATAACACACTATACTGTAGGTCTAAAAGCTTGACACTATGGTACAGTTGTAAGCTGAGAGGTTACAAGTCACCTCAGACTAAGCCACACTTCTTTTGTGACTTATTTGAATGCAAACAGATCATATCTCAGGCTGTGGCTCATCAATGGATAAGGACTTTTCATTGGCTAGCAGTCTCTCCTGGTGTGCTTCTTCACCTCGTCCAAGCTTTTCAAGGACATGGGCTATGTCACGGTGGGAACGAACAGTTTCCTGGTGATTTCCCAGAACCTTGTCCTGAATGGTAAGGGCACTCTTCAGGGCATCCAGAGCATCATTCAATTGACCTTGGATGGCTAAAGCCTGTTGAAAGGAAATAAGCAAATGCTTTTGTTACAGCACTTCTTCGCAGGGATCTTTTGGGACATACATGTATACCCTGAATTAGTCCCTTAGGGATACTCGCTGGCAGGCGCAAATAACATGTAGACGTACATTTACCACAGAAAAATATAATTTGGTAATGATAAACGCACATTGTATACAGTTTCTCCACCCCCTCCCCCCATTAAAAGACTTCGCATCAAAAATCCCCCCCCCCCACCACTCTTTCCCCAACCCCCACTTAAAAAAAAACGAACATGAAAAAATTAATGTAAAATGTGTTGATCCAGAAAAATTAATATCCAAACCTCTCCCATGAAAAGTTCTTTGGTTTGAACCCTACCCCCCTTCCCCCCGCCCAAAAAAAAACGGTCTCCACCACTCCAGAAATTCAAGTTTAGCTTCATACTTTCCTTCAAAAATGTTGGCTTTAGAGTCCCCCAACCCCTCCCCACCACTTCAGAATTTCCGATGACCTTCAATAGAGTAGGAATGGATATTTCTTAAGTACAATGGGTTATTTGGGAAGGCACATTATTTTCTATTATGAAAATTGACGACGGTAGACGGAAAACTTTTAACAATACTTAATTCTTTAAGGATAAAGTAAAAAACAAACGCACAAAGTTTCCCGCCATGGCATCATTTTCAAGTGAATGTCACTCAGCTATAAATTTTAAACACTACGTTATTACTCGTTTTTTAATATATATTTACATGAAACTATTTGACACTCTACCGGAATACAATAACTTAACACTTTTTATTACTCACTTGTCAATGATACCATGACGGTGTCGAAACGTTGTGCGTTTGTTAGTTATTTTATCCTTAAATGTTTAGCCAAATATACATTGATTGAACTTAATTCTTTGTCCATTTTAATTAGCTTTTAAATCTAAAAGCCATGTCTGTTATTTTATTGTGAACAATGAATATGTAGTATAAAGTACCTGCACCTATCCCTTTTGTGACAAGATGTCACATAACGGGAATGACTATTTAGCGCTCAGTTGACGTCCTGAGACTTCTCGTTTTATTTCATACATGAGATATAAATCACACTTAACTTATCTGTTTTTAAGTTAAAAATAGTCGAGATCAAGAGCGAAAATGATATCCACTAGACCACCGATGACCAGCTGCCAGAATCCTGATTTTGTAGATAGAAATCCTAACCCTGTTATAAAAGCTAACCGCAAGCAACCCAAGCTACAGTAGGCTAACCGGAGTGCTAAAGTTAAGCTAACCGCAGTGCTGTTCATCAGTCAGTATTATTCTACATGAGCTGAGTGTAACGTGGTATAAATATGTCATGAGGTGTCTCGCTATTGTCTCACTGCATCAACTGAGCGAAGGATAATTTGTCTCGTCACATAACACTTTTACAAAGCGCCCCTATTCCACGCTGTCTGCTGCTGTTCTTCGTACCTTGGTCCAAGGGTTCCAGCCTATTCTATCAATTCATTTCTCTGCTGTACGCCTAGGCAGTCTTTAGTCGCCCTCTTCTTTTACCTTCGGGTGCCCACAGGTTATCTCTATGTTGCAGTCGTTTGAAATTATAGTACTTGCTATGAAATATGGATGAAATGCAAACATATAGTAGTCGTGCGCTGTGATTTGTCGTTTGCAAGCATCTGAAAAAAGACAATAATTCTTTGTATTTCTCTAGAGTTGGAGACTTGTTCAGGGCCAAACAGCAAAGAAGAGCTCCAATTAGCCTGGTGAAACTGACGGAAGAGCTTAAAATGCAGGTAAGGAATTGAACAGGGAAAGTTGCTGATAGAAATTTGTTAGCGGATGATCAGCGAATAGGTGACAGAGCAGTTGATCAACGAATGATCAACGAATAGGTAATAGAGCAGTTTTCAATTGAGTGTCGTAAAACCAAAACCAATGTTATTACTCTGGCCAATCATAAAGGACACAGATAATCCAGTGAACCAATCAAAACTCAAAGCAAATACATGTAGCTGGTACGAAGCGCGGGAAAACGTGCGCGAGAAAGTCACGATTGGTTTTGGTTTTACTCCTGATTGGCCGAGAAAGTGGCGCGAAATTTTTAAACCAATCACTAAGCGTAGTGAACGCAAAACCAAAGCAAACGCAAATTACTTTCGACACTCAAGTGAAAACCGCCCTAACACTAAGGCACAAAAGATATCTGCGATTATTTCTTTTGAAAGGTTGAACTTTTAAAAGCTTTTCTCAAGGTTAAGAAATAGTTCAATAAGCCTTTTGTTTAACTGATAGTTTTTGATAAAACAATCCATGTTTTCAAATGAAAATTAATATTTGAGGTCATTGTATAATTGAAACGTTAAAAAATCTCTTCAAATTACAATAACTTTTTACTGTGTACTTAACATTTTTTTCTTTATTCATATTACCACAGAAAACCATCTTGGCTATTTTGGACTGCCTTATTTCTCCTCGTTGGCCACACCCACCATGCCTGCCGTCTGACATTGTTCCGTGCCTCTCCTGGGAACAGCTTCAGGACACACCCACTCACTTTCAGGTGACCTATGATATCCTGGAGAGTGACGTCAACGGCAGATTCCCGGATGCTGTTCAATACGAGTACACTCCCAAGTCTTGTTACTACAATTTGGCAAAGCATTGCCAACGGACTCTGAACAAGGTCAATTACAAAATAATGGTCCTTTGTCAATTGTTAATACAAAGTATAATCAGCCACGATGGTGACTGTGTGGCAAATGCTAAGCGCCAGTCTCGTCCCCAGAGCCGCTTGTCCCTCTTAGCCGGCGAAGGTTGTGCACGAGAAACAACTTACTTGACTTGTTTCTCGTGCATAGGCTTCTATCACTGCCAGAGCCATCCCAAACCTGAAAATGCAAGGCGGTGTTGTTCACTTCGTACAAGAAAAATGGAAGAAATTATCGCTGTAGTTCACATTCTCCCTCATGGCAGAATTTGGTCATTCGTGTTTTTATTTTATAGAGGAATTAAGAGGTCGATTTCTGTAGAGGCTTGCTTAAAGGGGAGGAAAAACTAACAGGTGTAAAAACACAGAGCAGAAGGCAGTAAAAATGACATGTCTTTTGCAGTAGACAGTGGAACCTCAATTTAACGAACCTCTATATAGCGAAGTCCTCGATATAACGAACGATATCCTTCGCCCCAGTAATAGTAAAATGTATGAGAAAGTACCTCGAGATAACGAAACCTCGTTATAGCGAACAAATTTTGCCAGTCCCTTGGCCCTTCATTATATCGAGGTTTCACTGCAATTCGTTCGAGTTTGTACCTGTTTCAAAACATTTTAATCTAATTTTCTTTTCTTACAGGAAATTTTAAATCATGTTGTGATCAAGTTGTTAACAGAAAGAAAATGGGGAAAATATGCTGCGTTCTGGTTCAGGTACGGTCAGGATATTATATTTGTCTCGCCAACTCTCCTACATCAGGACAACTTAAATTTCAAGTCCGCAAATGGTCCCAGCTTTTTAGTCTTGAACCATCAGATCAAAAGATGAGTAATTTTAAAGCTAGAAAGGAGATTGCCAGTCAATTAATATTTACTGAAAATCTACATGACCAAGGACTTAAGAAATTTATTAACCTAGGGAAGTGGTAGGGAGATTTCATTGAAAATCACCATCTGAACTTCGTTTTAATAACGCCAATAAAACTTATTTTACATAAAGTAGATATGAATGATATAACTACACAGAGAGAGGCCATTTTCTTTGGTCATGACGTCATATGGTGATATTTAATCCGCCATTTTGGATTTAACTATCTTCTAAGAAAGTGTGAAACGTGGCCTTTTAGTTAAAGATTTCCTATTATTATTATTATTATTATTATTATTATTATAATAATTATTATTATTATTATTATTATTATTATTATTATTATTATCATTTCGATAAAATTTGAAACAAACCGCGATTTGGACGAGTAATTATGACAAATTAGTCGAGACTAAGCTAAACCTGCATGTCGAAATCATATTGCTATGGCAAATCAGAAATAGCTAGAAATCATAATACATTGAGGAGGTGTCATCCAATCCCCCACAACCCTTGTTCGTCCCAGGGTTTTAATAATTTTACCTATTATTTTATTTACAGGTTCCGAGGGTTGAATTACTTAATTTTTCTAGCTGTTTTCTGCACCGATTTTATTCTGGCTGCGACGTCACAAGGCTTAGAGTACCAACGAACATCAAGTTTCTTTACATTTCTTAAAGTGTGGGTTATCGCCATGACATTATGGTTTCTAACTGACGAACTTTCCGAACTAAAAAGGTAATTTTTCTAACTGAATTAAAATCTTAATGCTAAAAATATTATCAAGATTGGTATTGGTACGCACGCCTGGACTTTTACGGACGAGTAATTCTACTTACAAGACAGAGTTTATTGTTTCTGTTAAACAAAGACTCTTTTTCCTCGCGTTCCAAGGCTTAAACACAGACGAGCGAACCCTAATATAACGAGCTGTTCCAGATAAACGCGGCCTTCCTTTACGAGTAGGTCGGTCCGCCATAGAGCGGTTTTCACTTGAGTGTCGAAAGTACTTTGCGTTTGCTTTGGTTTTGCGTTCACTATGCTTAGTGATTGGTTTAAAAATTTCGCGCCACTTTCTCGGCCAATAAGGAGTAAAACCAAAACCAATCGCGACTCGCTCGCGCACGTTTTCCCGCGCTTCGTGCCAGCTACATGTATTTGCTTCGAGTTTTGATTGGTTCACTGGATTGTTTGTGTCGTTTGTGATTGGTCAGAGTAATTACTTTGGTTTTGGTTTTGGTTTTGGTTTTGGTTTTACGACACTCAATTGAAAACTGCTCTAATGCAAAACAGTACTTGGCTAGTTTGACCGCATACCTTCCCGAACGGAGATTACACAATATAAAAATCACAAACTAGACTTCAGGCCAGAAAACAGTGCAAACAATTCAGAAAACAACCCATGGGAACCGATTCAAATCCCTCCAGAACTTTTCGACTCAGACAAAATATGGCGATTGGAGTTGATGTGCGCAATGCATAGTGGTCCGTGATGGGTCTTTAAGGTAAATGGTATGGCCTTTTAAATGGTTTTCAAAGTTATCAAATATGCGCGATCGTTATCAAATAGTTATCAAATATGCGCGTGCGTAATCAAATACCGAAGAATTCCGGTTATAAGCCCTGGGCTTATACAACTTCGCAAGGGTTTTTGGGTGGGCTCATAAGCGGAGGGGCTTATATTTTGGAGGGCTTATAAGCGGAAGGAAAAAAAACGTTTCGAAACAAGCCTAGAGAGTGTTGATCGAAATTCGTTTTAAAGTTAAAAACGCACAAGAAAGCAACATTTAGCCCTGTTCAGTACTGTCATCGGGTAGAGGGGGGCTTATATCCGGGGGGGGGGGCTTATAACCGGATGTATTTTTTTGTTTCCAGGTTGATGGGCCTATAACCGGTGGGGCTTATAACCGGAATTTTACGGTATGTTATAAAAAGCGATTGATATCACCTTCTGGGTGCAGACGAGCTTCTACCAAATCTCAGGATACTAGTATCATGTTCCAACGAAAATTCTTTAATGTCGTGATCACAAAGTGATACTCTATATTATTTTATTATTTTTTTACTATATTCTTTTCACTTTAGAGAACCACTCGCCTACATCAAAGATGTTTTTAAATACTTGGATCTGTCAGGATATTTCCTAATTCTAGCGACGTACTTATTCAGTTTTTCTGGAAGTAACGCAGAGTGGACTTTTGCTTCTTTGGCAATTTTGATTAATTTTATCGGCGTCTTTAAATACTCAGGTGTAGATCGGTAAGTAGGAGGTATTTTTCAAGCTTTGCACTCTATTCTTCTTTTAGGGCCTGCTTTTTAATGAAAACGAAACAGCCTTATAAGGTTAGTGAGGAAATGCTAGTGAGGAAATGCTTCCTCGATTAAAACAGTTTATCAGACCATGTACCTCCTATTGCACTGCACTACTTAAGCCTTAAAGTAAAAATTATGTGTTACGTGCTATTATTTAGTTGCACTGGTACAATTTTCACTGACCACAAATCGTTCGTAACATTTTCCAAGCAGGTGCCTTCTACCATCTATGACTTCGAAGATTTATATAGAGTCATTGATATACTCAGAACTGTTCTACCTGTACTCATAGTTAATAGAGGGAAATGGTTAGGAAGCCTGGCAAAGTTCTTTGTTGTATGTTTTTGTTCGCTATTTTGGGGGTTGACCCTGCACAAAACCTGACAAAATACAATACGTGTGTTCATGCAACTAACCAATAAAAACATTGCGATTACGTAATTCATGCATAGTGTATGAGCGCAAAACAAAAGATGTGCAGGGTCGTGGACCTTCCTCTTGGCCTCTTTGTTTGCTCCTTTGATGTTTTCCGGGCTTCCTAACCATTTCCCTCTATTAACTATGCTGTACCTAATGAAGGGCCTAACTAACGGGTTTTTGATAACCTATTCGATTTGACTCATTTACAGAAACATCGGTTTGTACATAAAATGCCTCGGTAAGGTCGTTTACAAGGACATTCCAAGATTTCTGGTCGTGTTTACTGTCCTTTTGGTGACCTTTTCAACTTCGTTCTACATAGCCGTCAGAGCGCATAAAGGCACCTCCACAGAGACAGTACTCGACAACAGGTTAGTAAGACATATGCCGGCTGTGCTACGCGCTGGAGGTAGAGCCGTTTACGATTTAGTGTCGAAAGCAATCCGTAATTGCTATAGTCTTACTTTTACTGTGCCTTGTGATTGGTTTAAAAAAGCTTGCACTAACTTTTCTAAACCAAAAAACACAAATCCAAAACCAGTTTCGATATGGTTTTGAACCTATTCCAACGCGGAGCGCCCGTGATGTGTTTTTGCTATGGTTTCCCGCTGGCACCTTTTGCTGTGTATGGCTGTAGTAATATGCAATTTTAGTTGCTCTCTCTCTCTCTCTTTGGTTTAACGACACTCGATTAAGAACAACTCAATAACTGGTTTATTTTAAGAAGCCGCAAAATTCAACGACGCACGAAGGCATATAGCTTTATTTTAATCTTGTATGGCTACTGGAAAATACTACCTAAGTTTTTTGTTGTTGTTATACTTCAGCACGCTCAGAAATGAAATTTCGTGCACGACTTATATGGGATGTGTAATGTTGGCTGGTATAATGACTTGGCTCGAAGGCTCGTCCATTGTTCGCAACTTGTCAGAAGTTGGGTAAGTTCAACCATAATTAAAACAAAATTAATGAGTATCATCAGCTTTTTCATTTTAACGTTCAAAACAACACAACAGTTCGGGCACACGTGGCATGACCAAAAACCAAAACGAATCACATAGCTGCGGTCATCGTCATAGTCATCGCCATCATCATCATCATCATCATCGTCATCATCATCAACATTATGATCATCATCGTCATCAGCATCATCATCATCACCAATACCACCAAAACCACCAACACCACAATCCTTCATTCCCCTCCCTCCACCACCACCACCACCACCATCGTCATCATCATCGTCATCATCATCATCACCAACACCACCAAAACCACCAACACCACAATCCTTCATTCCCCTCCCTCCACCACCACCACCACCACCATCGTCATCATCATCATCATCATCATCATCATCATCATCATCATCATCATCACCAACACCACCATCCTTCCACCCCCTCCCTCCACCACCACCACCACCACCATCGTCATCATCATCTCTTTAACTATCATCTCACATGTGTTACTTTTACACAATCATGATATACTGTTCAGTTGCATCAAGTTTCCTGACCACGTTTTCCTGTCATTTGTACACGTGTCTGTAATGATAGAACCGCGATTGTTTACCTATTCTTGTTTCTTATCTAGATGGCTAGGAGCAGTGCTCATCGTCTTATTCATGATGAGTGTGACCATCATTCTGCTGAACATCCTGATCGCTCAACTCTCGTTGACTTACGAGCTGGTCCAAGAAGAGTCAGTGAATTCTTTCACTGCGCTAAGAATGCAGGCTGTGGCGATCGTTGAGTGGCAGAGCAGGTTTAAATTTTGGGTGGGTAAGAAGGGTTATGTCGTAAAATAAGGTTATGAAGACCATATCATTTACTATGTGAGTGTATGTCGAGACTCCAGCGAAACCTTAGTGTTTTTTAAACTCCAGGGATCGACCTCTCCAAGTGTCTAGCGGAGACCATAAGTGCGTTCGGAGTAAACAGAGAAATTCCTGTGAGTTCTGTTCGTTTATTGAGACTCCAGTCAGTAAGGAACTGATACTAACTTGGGAAAACTCTTACCAATGTCAAAAATAAAAACAAAAATAAAACAACAAATTTTAACGGCAGACGTCTGTGAGATTTACTCCACTCCAAGATAACCATTGTATCCACATTTTGAGCATAAATTTTAATCCAGCTCGCTAGAATGCGTTCGCACGAACTATCCCTTTTGCTCAGAGAGAAAAAAGGAAATTAAAGGAAATGAAAGGAAAAATAATGGAATTTAGGGCAACAAAAACGTGCAGTTTCATTTGCCTCTAGAACATCTACCTTTCTCAGTTTTGGAATTACCCTAGTGAAGATTGTGTTTGTATTTTTAATATAGTCTGGTCACTATGTGTCTTCCGCAATATATTGATGTTTAAATATAGGGAGAAATGAAGTGTTGATTATCATTATAAGGGTTTAGAAACAAGAACATAAAATGCACACGGATATCTGTCTTTGTTTTCAAACTTACAAGTGTTAGCCTCCAGTATTGGTAGAAGCAGTAAAATGTTGTGATCTCGTCAACTAAAGAGTTTGGATTCACCACAACGAATGATTTTATTTCAGAATCTACGCAAAAAGTATTATGTTCCTGGAGAATTAAAGACCCAAAAAGAAGTCGAAGGTAAAAGAAAACTCGTTTAGTTTACCATTAAAAGGAATATTCGAGGGTATCTACTTCTCTAACGGCCACACAACGGCCAGGCATTTTCATTCCGACTGTGCCGATCCATACAAAGTTTCTTGTTGAAAACTTCAATTATGTCCTCTTGGTGGAAGTTGTTTTTGTAGAGGTTCAACCGAAGTATAACTTGGAAATAAAACGATCATAGTGTAGTCAAGGAGTGAAATCGGCAAGAGAAAAACCGTCTTGAAGCAAGCTTTGATTTGTCCGCCAGATTAGTTTACTCATTCAAACAAAACAATTTACACCTACGATTTTAAATCACTAGGGTGAAAATCGGCTCGATTTATAAATTCCGTTGCAATGCCATAGGTTTTCAAAAATCACCGTAGCCTAAAAATTAGCCTTAAGTTTGACATTCATAAATGCATTTTTACTCTTTAGAAATGATGAAAGAGTACAGAAAGAGTGCAGACCTGCCACCAACCATGCCGGATGAGATATGGCACATTCAAGAACGATTCCATACCATGGGCGCAAGCTTAAGCCAAGAAAAACGGTAAGGTATTCTAACTACAACCATAAACAAAAATCGCGTGAAGGTTTCCCCTCCCCGTACCCAGGAGCCCCTTCTCTATTTGATTGTGGTGCGCATGAAGTTGTGAGACTTGCATGTCTCACCAGCCCAATTATTAAGCCTCTTCTCTGTTCTTGCCCTTCGCTCCGCTGACTAGGTAAATGCAGAGACGCCGGCCCGGGGACCAGGCTGAACTCTTAGTGTACCTCTGTCTTAATATGGTTGCCCAAAATCATGGTAGCTACAAGGTGACATTTTCCATTTTAACGAAATTTTTTATGACATAAAATCTTTTTCGTTATATCTTAAAACAGGAATCAACTTTGCACGTTGCAAAACGAGAGTATATCAAAGCTATACTAAAAGACTTTTACTGAGGCAGAATGAACTGGCGCCCAGATGGTACACCAATTTGTTTAAATACAGGAAAAGATAGGCTGAGATGATCGTTGTGATAAAATTGCCTGATAACAGAATAGTCAGATGTAATTTCAAAGAAACGAACTAACGAACAAAGGTTAGGTGGGGTAAAGGATTTATTTTCAGAGGGTAACGGCTGACGGTTACGTTAACATAAGTTACTGATGCCTTTGTGGCCCTCTATCAAACAGAAGAATATAAAACATAAAGATTACAAAATATGTACAAAATAATAAAATGTAAAATTATTGTACAGCTACAGCTAGAGTCATTTTTATTTACACCTATAACGCTTGATACTAATCACTGTGGCCCTCTATCAAACAGAAGAATTAAAAAAAAAAAGAAAACGAAAAACATATATTGAGAATAATGTAGTGTAAAATAATTCTACAGGTGCTTTAAGATATTACTTTAAAATTTTAAGCAAACTAGATATTGTAATTAACAACATTTCTATCATCATGGTGTAAGACATTTTTTTTTTCTAAGAAATGTTTATATACAGCTAACAAGAGGAAGATTGTCGGAAAAGAGCACAAAAGTGTACGCAACAAAATCGAATTGTGGTCTGGGTGTTGTCTTGAATTGTATTGTGCATATTGGCCTGGAGGAAATGTACAAGTTTGTATTGTTGCACGTGAAGAGTTTTTTTCCTCTCAGGAGGCCTTTTCTGTAACTTTACTTTTACTGTCGCATGTCTTTGAGTTTGGCAAATTCTTCTTAAATTCAGCGTGGCTAAAAGTACCTTGTTTCCTCATGTTTGAAGTGAAAGAAAACGTGTAAATTCGCGTTTGTCGTGTCGCCATCTTATTAGTATTCAGCACGTGCAGTAGCTCTCTACGTCTGCCCATATTACCTTTAAGACTTGTCGCGTGGACTTTTGCATTTTTTTTTCCGACAACCTTTCTCGAATTAGCTGTATGTTACGGTTTATACTCGGCACAGAAAAAACTACTTTACGGATCTTTATATCTATACTGTTCCAGTTTGTATTTTTTCGTTCAAGGTTCTGACTCCTTCAGTTTTGCGTTTATACGCAGGACAGGACATACTAAAGTTTGAGTATCGTATTTCTCTGTTGTGGATGTCACAGTCTCTTACAAATACGGATTCCACATAACTAGGTGTACAATAATAGTTGTTTATACACTTAAGGCTATACTAAAGAGAGAAATACAGTTAATTCTAAGAGAATTCAGAATTGGCACTTTGCAAAAACCCTCTAACACAACATTTTTCTTACTGGAATCGCACAAGAGTTACCTAACAACTGTTGGCTGCACCGTTTATATAGCAATTAACAGTAAAGGTTTAGGGTTTTGCCTGTAACCGAATAATAATGACAGAGTGAACTGATTATCCAGTAGAACTCCTAAAATGCAAAAATAAAAAAAATATATATATACTTGCAATAATGGTTAAGGGATATGCTTACTTTACAAAATGGTATTATGCTACTATATGAGAATTAAAACACTAAACAATACAATAAACTTATTATAATAGTATAAGTGTAATTAAGAAAGATAACTGAAAAAAAATTAAGATAAAGCATTACATTTAACATTTTAAACCAGCCAGTTTCTTTATGAGATGTAAAAAAGTTTCTCAAACATGGCAGATTTAAGTAACTAGAACTTTGTTTTTTTCTTTAGCTCTTGTAGAAGACTGTTCCAAAGTTTTACACCCCTGATCGTTGAAGATTTAACTCCTTCATTTATGTAAATGAATCGGGACAGACTACATTACTAAGTCCATTCCAATTCGGTCTGTTCGCATTTGTTAGTCAAAATAAACAACATCATATAATCCTGAACGAAGTCCTGATGTAGTTGATATAAAAAGACCCAGAAGGTAACAGGGCATCTCCCGCTCACTTATGAGGTTACAATCACCTAAAAGTCCCTGTTACGTTATTGGCGTTGCTCTGCCTTAAAAGAAATTATTTTGAGGCTTCCTAAGATTTGGCAGTAATTTTGCAAATCAGAATAAAAAGACACCGGCAAAATAGCGTCACAGCCTCATTTAAAGCAAAACCTAATGTGAAGACTCTAGACACCAGCTTTTTATTATCTGAAAGTTTGTACGTCAAGTTCTCTGCTCGAACTATTTTTTACCCTTGCTTCACTGGCCTGACGTTTATCTTTTGGACGAGAACATTATGAGACGCGCACCACAATTGTATAATACTTCTGTAGGGCGAACAGGCACAGGCACCCTGAGGGCGGCCGGCAACACTATAAACCTTGGACTTGCACGTGATCAAGACGTGGACTCGAAACCACAGTATGAAAGCGATGAAATTCGAAGTTCTGGACAGACAATCCCCGAGAATAATTTTTGAACGCTGGCATGAGTTCTTGCAAGTGTTCTTGCGCAGGTTAAATAGCAGATTTCAGGAAAACGTGGGTCGGGATACAATTTATGTCCAAAAGAACTTGCGAGGTCGGCCAACACCAGACTCTCGGCTCCAGAAAACCCAACTAAATCTTTGTTTGAAGCTGAATTAAATAAAGAAACTCTCGGTACTTTGTTCCCCTGACACTTCACATTTTTTTTTTGACAAAACCTGCAACACTTTGAAGGGCGGACTGACAATTCGGCGAATCCGCTTGTAGAAGACACCTAGTGGACAGACATTTAAGTGGAAGTCCCGTTTAAAGCGGTCCTCTCGCCTTCGCGCCAAAAGAAAGTTTCCGTTTATTTTTTGCCTGTGAAAAGGCTTTGGTACATACATACAAAAAAGCAATAAATTATTTTCTAGTTCTTTATTTTGGCTTTGCTACAGACCAAAATTGAATTTTGGCCGACATGGGGCCGCCAACGGTAGTCGAAGGGCTAAATTTCGACCATTTTGTGAAGCGCGCTATGTCCACAAAAATGTACTTGACGGAATATCATTTGGCACAAATTCTAAGACACCTTTATTTAGTTCACTGACGAAATGAGGAAAATTTTACGAAAATTCTAAGCATGCCAGCGCTTCTGAAATATACCATACTCTGAGGTCTTTATTCACACGTTAAAATTTAGGTAAATACAAGAGAATAAAACTCAAAAGTTTCAATATAAATTGGAGTAAAAAAGCACATCAATGTAATCTTCTTACCTCAATGAATCGTTTTATACTTTCAAACCGGTGGGTATTATCTCCTTGGATTGCACGCAAGAACAAATTAAAATCCGCCATATTCAGTGTGTTCACATAATTGTCGCTTCGTGCCAAAGCTCATTTGCATAACCTTGCAATCGATGAGAAAACTCCCTCCACCGTCCAAACTCGATTAAATACCTTTAGAATAAAAGGAAGTTGCTTCTTTTGATATTCCTATACCATACAAATCCAGCGCTGAGAAAAATTGCGTTGAAGATGACAAGCATACTCGCGGCGTGCGAGACTCCACAAAGTAAATATTGACGGTTAATTACACTGGTCGCACTTGTCCCATAATTTAAGTTCAATTCGCTCCCGTAGTATCTCTAGGGGAAGAAGAAGAGCCGAAATTCAGCCATTTAATAAATATAAAACGTGTTAAAACGACAAATTGAATTCTGACAACGGAAATCGATTATGCAAAGACAACTTATAACTTTACGTCCAAAAACATCACTTACAGGTTGCTTACTGAGGAAGCGTAGTCGCCAGATACAATCCACAAGTTTGAATAGAACTGTTTTATGTTATGAAGTGATGAAAAGGCATAAGCTTCAATTCATTCTTGATACGTTTGCTTTCGTAATCGGTCATTCGAAGCCACAGTGGAAGGCTTGTGCTTCGGGATCCATCAACTTCATTTTCCCCTTGCGACACGATGTCACATAACTAAGTGAATTGTGACGTGACTGGCTGATCAGAGGTCAAACAAGGGTCAAACTTTGGGGGTGATGGGGAGGGGGTTGGGTTGTCGGTATTTTACAGCAGGAGAAAACTTGAGGGGTTAAAGAGCTTTTTTCACAGCAAGAGAAAACTCAGAAGTAGTAAATGATCTTTTATTTTTTTAAATAAGTGACTCGTGTTTTTATCGCTAAATATTTCTTTTTTCCATATTTCTTATTCCACCTTGTATCACTCAAGTGTAACGTGCCTTTGCTAATTTACTTCTGTGGTCGGGCATTTAGGAGCAAATCGCAAAAAGACAGAACAGAAAAAAAATCCAAGAAAAGGTTCCGATGAAAAGGCGAAGTGTGCTAAACTTTTTTCAATATTGAAATGAAAAAATTCTACCCTTAGTTGTGTTTTATCTTACTGTCACGGGCATCTGTAAAAAAAATATAATCTTGTGCACATTCTTGAAATTTCTTGCTTTACAACTTCGTTCAGTCCCTTTTTATAGGTCTTTACTCTCTTTGTTTGCTAGTTTTTTTCAAATGAGCAAGGGGCATTATGAAAAATTCTATGTCCTTTACTTTGTCCACTAAGGAGGACTTAAGATCTCTGGATTTGTGTGGAAGTTCAAAGTGAGCGCAGTGAGTGATGGCTTTTAGCGTCGTGACATTGAATTTCGATAATGTGTCATGTCTGGCATGCTCGCAAATATCATGACCGTCATAAGACCAGTCCCATTTCGCTGACAATATCTTCTACTGCTTAACTCTGGCTTTGTCATCAAGGTAAACAATTTCGTCTTCGATGAGACTGTCATCTTCGTCATCGACTTCGCCCTCTACTTGATTAGCTGTACCTTTCCTTCGTTTGGCTGCAAGTCTCGAAAAAAATCCTTGCACCTGGGTCTTTGTTTAATCCCCACACCCACCTCCATCCTTGATGTTCATAAAGCATACAGGCATTTTTTTTTTTTACCGATAACAAGCCGCAAGCTTGCAAGAACAGTTCGTGCTTTCTAAGTCTAATTAGCGTAGTTGTTTGACAGCGGGAAATTTAGAAACCGAAAGGGAATTAAAAATGCGAATTGTAATCAGGACTGACGACATGTACATACCGTAAAATTCCGATTATAAGCCCCTCCGCTTATAAGCCCCCCCCCCCCCCGGTTATAGGCCCATCTACCAGGAAACAAAAAAATACATCCGATTATAAGCCCCCCGGATATAAGCCCCCCTCTGCCGGATGACAGTAACTGAACAGGGCTAAATGTTGCTTTATTATGCGTTTTTTAACTTAAAAACGTATTTCGATCAACACTCCCGTGGCCCGTTTCGGAACGTTTTTTTTATTCCGCTTATAATTATATATAAGCCCTCCCGGATATAAGCCCCTCCACTTATAAACCCTTACAAAGTTGTATAAGCCCAGGGCTTATAACCGGAATTTTACGGTATGTGATCTAGGGCCATTACAGAGGGGAAATATAATGATTCTCTCAAACCTTTTTCAGTTCCCGTTTTCATTTTCTTATCGGCCCGTTGACCTGGTTTTAGTTCTCATTACGTATCCCGTTTATGAACTTCCCTTTCCATTAAATCATTTCCATTCCCTAAACTTGTCTCTATTCCCCGTACGCGTTTCTTACTCCTTTTCATGCACAAGAAGAGAATGTCAGTCATACCAATGACACTCCTTCCTTTATCGCCCTTTATTTGTGGCTTTTCCAAGTATATGAGGGTCGCATGGATATATTTGGACTTGACCGAGGCAAACAGACATTCGTTTTGCGACGGGTTACTTCGCAATACAACATTTCTAGCAGGATAGATGTACAAACGCAAACCAACACTGAGTTTTTCATCAGTTATTTTTCGCTATATCCATTTAGGCATAAGTACTTTTACTTCATTCAAGTTCTGTTTAATAATTTTGTTTGGCTGAAGTTGCAGTGAACTTTTTTAGTACATATTCAAAGAAAAATAAAGAAAATGTTGACCAATGGAAAGCATAAATTCATTTAAATGCTTTCAACTGCTGAGTTTACTCTTGCTGTGAAAAAAGCTCTTCAACCCCTCAAGTTTTCTCCTGCTGTAAATACCGACCGACAACCCAACCCCCTCCCCACCTCTTATCAGCCAGTCACGTCACAATTCAGTTGTGTGACATCGTGTCGCAAGGGGAAAATGAAGTTGATGGATCCCGAAGCACAAGCCTTCCACTGTGGCTTCGAATGACCGATTACGAAAGCAAACGTATCAAGAATGAATTGAAGCTTATGCCTTTTCATCACTTCATAACATAAAACAGTTCTATTCAAACTTGTGGATTGTATCTGGCGACTACGCTTCCTCAGTAAGCAACCTGTAAGTGATGTTTTTGGACGTAAAGTTATAAGTTGTCTTTGCATGATCGATTTCCGTTGTCAGAATTCAATTTGTCGTTTTAACACGTTTCATATTTATTAAATGGCTGAATTTCGGCTCTTCTTCTTCCCCTAGAGATACTACGGGAGCGAATTGAACTTAAATTATGGGACAAGTGCGACCAGTGTAATTAACCGTCAATATTTACTTAATGTGGAGTCTGGCACGCCGCGAGTATTCTTGTCATCTTCAACGCAATTTTTCTCAGCGCTGGATTTGTATGGTATAGGAATATCAAAAGAAGCAACTTCCTTTTATTCTAAAGGTATTTAATCGAGTTTGGACGGTGGAGGGAGTTTTCTCATCGATTGCAAGGTTATGCAAATGAGCTTTGGCACGAAGCGACAATTATGTAAACACACTGAATATGGCGGATTTTAATTTGTTCTTGCGTGCAATCCAAGGAGATAATACCCACCGGTTTGAAAGTATAAAACGATTCATTGAGGTAAGAAGATTACATTGATGTGCTTTTTTACTCCAATTTATATTGAAACTTTTGAGTTTTATTCTCTTGTATTTACCTAAATTTTAACGTGTGAATAAAGACCTCAGAGTATGGTATATTTCAGAAGCGCTGGCATGCTTAGAATTTTCGTAAAATTTTCCTCGTTTCGTCAGTGAACTAAATAAAGGTGTCTTAGAATTTGTGCCAAATGATATTCCGTCAAGTACATTTTTGTGGACATAGCGCGCTTCACAAAATGGTCGAAATTTAGCCCTTCGTCTACCGTTGGCGGCCCCATGTCGGCCAAAATTCAATTTTGGTCTGTAGCAAAGCGAAAATAAAGAACTAGAAAATAATTTATTGCTTTTTTGTATGTATGTACCAAAGCCTTTTCAAAGGCAAAAAATAAACGGAAGCTTTCTTTTGGCGCGAAGACGAGAGGACCGCTTTAAACGGGACTTCCACTTAAACGCAGAAGAAGTAAAATGCATTTCCCAACGTGGAAGAACTTGAGAAATCATATTTCCCGGGAAATCTGTCAGAAATCTGATTGAAACTGAAAACTGAAAACCACAAGCTTCAAATGTTTGCGCTCATGTTACCTGGGCCCTGTCGGAGGTCTAGAAGTGGGCGGAAAGACATTTTGTTATGAATGCTCACAAGCGTTCCGTCGCTCGCCCTCCTCCCTGCCCCCCCCCCCCCTCCCAAACGAAGTACATATATGTTAGATATAAACAGGAACATGCGATTAATATTTCCATGCGGAGACTAAAGGCATATTTTCCTTTTTTCAGCCAAATTCATTGAGCCTCAACTGTTGCCTCCGTCAATCTATGAGTGCAAAGCGTTACAATGATGGGTCGTCGATAAAACCTTGCCTAACATAAAAGGTAAGTAATATAAGCTGAAAAAGCCGAGTATCGTTTAGAGGACGTAAATTAGATAACTTTTTAAAAAGTTGCGCTTATAACTAGCGTCTTCGAGCCAATTATTTTCTTAATGTGGGATTTGTGTGTTTCTCGTGGCTGTTACATTTATTAACGATTGCCGCTGTATGTTGTTGTATAAGGAAAGGAAACAAGTTACACCTTATTTCGTTTTATTCTTGGCCGACATTTCAAGCTGAAGAGGACGTTAGGGTACGCGGAATAACTTTTTTTTACCTTCAAGCAGGCAAGTGCAACAAGCTTGAGCGATTTACACCGCTGAGTCTTAAGGTACTGTTGCTCATAACGAACAGAAGATTGTTCCCCGGAGATTGTTCGCCAGACCTGTTGCTTATGCGCAAAAACGTTTTTGTAAATGTAGGAGCCTTGTCTCTAATTTGCACTGCTCCATAATTCAGCTAACCGAACGGCTGGAACAGGCTGGTTCTTCCATTACGGTGAAAAATGATATCTCAAAACTTAAAGGAGAATTAGCAACTTAATCAGGCAGAGGTGGTTTACCAAAATGTGGTGATACCTGGGTCGCAGCTTGCACAGAATCGAACGACTTGTGACTTTGGCGAAGGTCTCCTAATTTTATTATCTTTCATATTATCACAAATGTTTGAAAATAGCTCAATCTTCAAACATTTTTTCAACAACTTTCATCTTCTCATACGTATTTTTTATATCAATTTGAATTCTAGGATGTGTGCAATGAGTGATTTACTTATCAAACTGGGGCTTCACCCCTTGGCGCCATTCAGTTCGATTTAGTTATAGTTTCCGGGGCTGCAGTAATTGGTTTTCTACAAAACACTTACAACAGAGCGGCATTCAGCTGTGTCTCCGAGCCAGATGCTTTCACAAAACAACTTTGCTATGACAAGTACAGTTCCACACTGAACTACTTTGTTGTTATTACCTATGCCGTTTTATTTGTCTGCTGGATATTCTTCGCGGTTTATGGCGCTGTTACGGTTCGGCAAATCAAACGCGATCGACAAAATCAGAGCAAACAGTCGCTCAAGTTCAAGAGGGTGTACATTATTCATGATCATGTGTGCTTTCGACTTATTTTTATTGGTGTCATGATAGTACTATTCTGCAGCTCCCAGACCCTAAGTGTCCCTTCGATGTACAAGTGCTCATTGGCAACTAACACAACACGAATTCCATCAAACCAGACGGAAATTGATTTGTTTTGCCATGATCAGCATTACAAAAGGAAATCAAATCTTAACTTTGCCATTATTGCTGTTAAAGCCTTTATTATGGTCCTCTGCATAATCGAATTTGGTGACATAATATTACCTCCACCGGGTGAACTTTTGAACAAGTTGCTTGGAGAAGTCGTTGGGGACAGCGAAAGCAGGTCACAAGGTGAGTCCGAAGTTATCCAGATTCACATTCTTTATGGTGAATATAAAAGGAATTTTCCATTTTCAACCTATTGGAATGAGCCGAGGTCTGTGAATTGCGGACCGGCTAAGAAAGCCATGCAGGGGGTTTCCCTGCTTAGGTTGGGGTTGCCCTTGACCGGACGAGAGGCAACGACATTGTATCGCAAGCAAAGCACAAACTATCGGAGCTTCAAAAACGTACTGTTATTGTATTGGACAACACAGAGGATATACAGGGGCAAGATTTTGACGACTTCGCTAACAGTCTAATAACTTCAGCGCCAAACGCTCAGTTAATGATCACTACCCGGGAAGATTTAAGCCTAGTTTCGGCAGACATACATAGGGTTCGTCTTGGACCTTTGGAAACAAACTCATCTGCTAATTTACTGAAAAAGCTTGTTGCAGTCTGCGAAGAGAATGCCAAGGAATTTGCAGAGCTTTGTGGTGGGATACCACTGATTCTCATTCACTGTGTGTATCTACTAAAAAATGGTTTCAACCCCGCAATTTTAATTTTGCAACGTATAAAGCAACCCAATCGACACCCTCAGAAGTACTGTAAAAGAAGCCCAGGGGGGGCACTCCCTATAATGGCCTATACGGGGAGGCTCCGCCAGAAAGGGGTACCTTTTTCACGCTTCAGGTATATAAAAGGGTAGGAATTTCACAAGATTAGGTATGTGAAAGGGTATGGAAATCTAGCCTGCGAGCAGGCTCACCTTGGGGCACTGCGCGATATAACGGGGCACGCGCGACTCGCGAGCGAAGAGCTAGGGCGGCGAGAAGACGGGTGTCGAGGCGAAGGAGAGCCTGCTCGCAGGCTAAGGGAAATCTGTCATTAAGGTATTTAAAGCGGTCTTTAATAAAAATATTTCGAACAGGCGTATCTTACGGCTGTATCATTTGGATTTATGAAAATGAGAATTAGACTTCCTGTGTAAGGTATATGTCATGTCATTTAGGTATGTGAAAGGGCTACCGTTTTTCAATGAAAGGTATACGAAAGGGGTACTTTTTCTGTCAAAATGGTATATAAAAGGGTATAGTCCAGGAGCAAATGTCGCTGAAAAAAGTTCCGTGGGAATTTCGTGAAGATTTTTGCCAACCAGTGTAAAAGTGTTGTGGAGGGCCTAAGGGACCCGATAAATGTTGTCGGCACTTTTGTAACCCGTGCAGACGGTTTCTATGGGGCGTTGAAATGTGCCCTGTGTGGCTCAGCATGAAAACGAGGCTAAAGTTCTAAATTGCTTCGCGCAAGCTCTAAATTGGTTGAAATATTGTCGTTTTTTGTATTTTAGGACGAAGTATTCCTAGTCCTTAAAATTATGAGATAAAAATACTATAGATTGTGCTGATTATACTGGTCACAGGTCTTAGCCCTATTGAGACCCGGGGAGGGGGCTTTTCACGCCAGCGCTGACTTTGAACGCTTATACCTTTTTCAGGATTCCACCAAACGCTGCCAAACTGTGCGAGTTTATCTAAAATTTATCCGAAAATAATTTGGTAGGATAGATTGTTGTGTCAGGAACTTGACATCACCATGGCAACGGCATTTTGACAGGCATGTTTTCCCAAATTTGTAATTTTCGTATTAATGAAAATTAACTTTAATGCAAATATTTTCACCTTTTTAAGGTTGGTAAGCACAGTTCTATTGATTTCAAGTACTTTGCAGTAATTTTGGGTGGCTTTCTTGCGTTTTGGAAAAATTTTGAAATCCAAGATGGCGGATCCAATATGGCGGCTGCTTTGACATCGTGATGTAATTGCACGTGATGTCACGTAGTCATCCCAGGTGATGTATACCAAAAGATAGATATTTTGACATACTATCCATCCTAGTAGCTTCATTGTGATTGCTGAAAGTTATTCTAGAAGCTACATGGGGGGACTCGTAGTCCCCCATGTAGTTTAAATCGTGTGCGCAAGTCGTGTCGCACAAAATACTATGCTTCCAAGGTAGAGCACTTGAGGAATTGTGACCCGCGCACTTGGTGGAAAGAAGTGAAGACCCTTGGGGGCACAAAGTCTGCTACTCGATCAGATCCTATGTCTGTCCTAAGGCACATTGACACAGGACTTAATTCTCGTCCTACTACCCTTGCTAACACGATCAACAAAGCTTTCCTTGATCCCATGAGCATTTTCGTGCCTCTGGCCCCGGACGCTATCACAGATCACCTCCACTCCAATCCACCTTTGGTCTCTGAACACTGCGTATTCAAAAAACTCTCCACACTAAACCCAGCCAAGGCTTCAGGACCGGACATGATGCCATCCTGGCTGCTGAAGGAAAACGCGGATTTGTTGGCCCCAGTTGTTACTGACATCATCAACTGTTCTTTTGCCGAGGCCCGACTGCCGCTGACCTGGAAGCATGCCGATATTGTACCGATACCCAAACAGGTGCCTGTGTATGACGTAAACAGGCATTTGCGGCCAATTTCCCTAACACCTGTACTATCGAAAGTGGCTGAAGAGTTTGTAGTCGATCAGCACATAAAACCTGCTGTCCTCGCGAAAGTGGACCCTCGGCAGTTTGGTACTATTCCAGGTTCAAGTACCACAGAGGCACTCATCAGTATGACGCATGCGTGGAACTGTGCCACCGATGGAAACGGGGCTACTGTGAGGGTAGTGCTATTCGACTTCAAGAAAGCATTCGATCTTATTGATCATAAAATCCTGATCCAAAAGCTTCGCCTCTTTGACATTCATGAGGCCGTCATCGCTTGGATCTTCGACTTCCTATGTTGTCGCAAACAACGAGTGAAACTTGGTCAGGATTGTTTTTCAGAGTGGTGTGATGTCCCGGCAGGTGTCCCCCAAGGGACCAAATTGGGCCCCTGGCTCTTTATTATAATGATCAACGACCTTGATGTCCCTGGTATTGAGTTATGGAAGTATGTCGATGATACCACGACCTCTGAAACAATACCCAAGGGACAAGCAAGCAACATCCAGACCGCTGTGGACACTTTTGCCTCGCGCGCTAGCTCTGACAAGTTCCAGCTAAACGAGGCTAAGTGCAAGGAACTGAGGATTAGTTTTAGTACCAAGAAGACTCTCGAGCTTGATCCTATTGTTATTAATGGCAGGCAAATTGATATCGTTAAGTATGCTAAGATTCTGGGCGTAACCGTTTCGAGCGACCTTAAATGGAACCATCACATCGCTGAAGTTGTTAAGAAAGCTAGAAAACGCCTGTATTGTCTTTCTCAGTTAAAGCGTTCATGCCTAGGTCCTAACGAGTTAGTACAGTTCTATCGTACCTGCATTCGCCCTATCACTGAATATGCCTGTCCAGTTTTCAATGAGAGTCTACCTGCGTATCTTTCTCGTGAGCTAGAAGCAGTGCAAAAGAGGGCGATGCGCATCATTTTTCCGTTTTTTACGTATGAAGAAGCGCTCGACAAGGCAAGTCTAGTCACTCTGTCAGGTCGAAGACAAGCCCTGACGGACAAATTGTTTAACAACATTTTAGAGAACAATGACAGTAGACTGAGGAATTTACTGCCCCCACGGAATCTTAGTAGTTATAACCTCAGAAAGTCACGCCAGTTTAACCCTGTTTTTAAGACTAATAGATTTAGAAATAGTTTTATTGTCTCTAATGTACTTAAGTTTGGATTTTAATCACTCTTGTATAGTTCTTTAAATATTTTTACATTTTATCGTTAGTTTTTATAGCTTTATAAATTTGTAAATATGACATAATTCAACCTTTTAGGTTGCGAAGTTGTATTAATAAACTATCTATCTATCTATCTCGCCCTCGGTTCTTCTTGGACCGAGGGCGGTCCAAGAAGGTCCAAAAAAGCCCGGTCTGAGGGGCCGGGCAATTTTTTTTAAAAAAAAAAAAGCTCCTCTGACTGGCTAAGCTTTGAAACAACTGATAACTTCCAATATCAAATTAACATTTTTAGATATTAATTACTATGATATAATCGTTTATTGTTTTAAAACTGTTAAAACCACGACATGTTAAGTTTAAAATTAACAATAACTGCAGCAACAAAAACCTATTGGATGTGAACTATAAGAGGTCAAAGATGGCCATTATTTTGCAAAATGTCCTAATAGAATGAAGTGCGAGTGTTTCGGCTCTGAATGTGGACAAAGAGGAAAATCAATCATTTATTGAACTTTTGTTTCTTAGGCGTTTCAAAACTAGACTGCTTATTAATTAATGGTAGAATAAACCGTTGTTATTACTTAAAGAAGCCTTGAGGTCTATAGAAATTTTTTCATGGCAACAGGGAAGTGAACAAGAACCCGCGATAGGATGGGATACTACTCTCGCTCAAATCAACCGTTGCATGAAGGTTGCAGGAGGACTTATTGGGATCACTCTAAACCTAAATGCTAGAGCAAAGCTTTTTCTTAAGGCAAAGCAAATGGCTGGGATGTCTTCACTTATGCAGCTTCTTCACAACGCGAAGACAGAGTTATTGATTGGTTGTTGACCACAATGCGGAACTTTGCTAACCCGTTTTAAGAAAAGAGTAAAGAAATTTACAATTGTAGTAATCAAAGTGGTCATGATCATGCCTGAAGCAATGAAGACTGATCTTTGCCATAAAAGTGAGAGAGAAAGGGCACTTTGTAAGATCTTTGCTAAAGACAGAATTCACTCGAACATAGTGAACTGCTGGTCATAGAACAAATAAACGCAAACTTCTTCCTTGGAAAGAAAGCGGAAAGGTATCAAAGTACCGGTATCTTGCAATGATAAAGTGGTCGAATTTCAAGACTAATGATAGTATGCAAGAGCCACACCTGAGGTTGATATCAAGGCAGCGATATCTAAGTTTTCTGTGGTACCGAAATCTATGTTAGCACCCGATGGTATGATGCTCCATTGTTCCGCAAAGAGCTCCTTAATGAGAATTCTTTACAAGCATGGAGGTGAATCGCAGCAGAGAATGAACACGGCTACTCAGAATAACGTAGATGACATAATAAATGTGGAAGCAAAGCCTAAACTGCAACTACGAGTCCCTGCTGTTGACGCGCTGTGGCAGAACTGCAGTACCTTGATAGGTCAGACAGTAACAAAGACTGTTCATAGTCACTGGCGCTGGCCAGAACCACCGTGTAATTTAGCTTGGGTCCATTGCTAGCGCTCTTGGCAGTGCTAAAATTGCAGTGCTTAGGTCTGCTTAGTGTAGCCAGCGAAATACAGCAGCCTCTCATTCACTCCCGCTACTACGTAGTAGCGGGAGCGAATGAGAGGGGGCTGTATTCGCAGGCTAATATAACTGGAGGTTTTTTTCTGATAGTCCTGCGTGCTGAAAAGCCTTCAGAGACACAGACAAGGACGTAATAAATGCTTTGGGATGTCTTGGAACGACGCTGTATCCAGAATAGAAGACAGTGGCTCTAATAGAGCAGTATGTTTGCCAGACGTTTTAGCTCAGAACAAACATCTCGACTCATGATGATAAAGACCTCATGTGGTAGATGTGCAAAAAGAACAGGCTACCACCTACATTTGTTCGCAGAGTGCACTTTATGAAGCAATTCTCTGTGCCCTTTACCAGATCATCGCTTTTAACAACGACGGAGTATGCAGTCCTAGGTTGTCAAAAAGAGGGAGGAGGAATGGACGACTGTAGCGATGCGTAGAAAGTTCACTTACAAAACTTGCTACAATCTGAGAGGGGGGATGAAAGGGTCTGTAGACATATTACATTATATTGAAAAGACGGTTTTTACTAGCGTCTATAGACCAAGCAAAGCCTTTTAATTTCGTTAAACTGCCCAACGCCGGGATATTCATTGATTCCTACTGACATAACTTGGAAAATGTTTAGTGAGGGGACGGGAGGCACTATGGTTCCAGGTCTGTTCCAGGTTCAATGAACCACAAGAAAATGCAGCCTCGATTTCATGGTCATGTGATCGAGGCTATCCATATCAATTAAGACAATGTTTTGGACATCTCAGACTATCGAAACTGCTAAAAGTTATTCTAAAATACCAGTAAATACCACATTTTTTTGAAGTTCATCATTCAGCCTCGTTTTCATGCTAAGCCAAATAGGCGATGTTTTTCAATTCCCCTCTGAAGGCCTTTGCACGGGTTACAAGATTGCCGACAACATTTATCGTGTTCCTTAGGTCCCCCTTAACACTTCTAGGCTAGTCGGCAAAAATCTTCACGAAATTCCCACGGGAATACCATTGCTCCCAGACTAGTAAGGGGTTGGACCTCGGGGCGGAGCCTCCCCGTATTAAACCTTTTCAAGTAGCCCCCCCCCCCCCCCCCGGGAAAATAAGTTTATGACTTACTGGGAGCATTTCTTTTCAAGTTTCCTGAAGACATAACAAGAAATCGTGTGCGTGTCTCAGTTTTCCCATCAACTTTCTCTGCCGATGATATGAAGATTCTTTTTGATTATGACCAACTGGAGCTAGAAACAGTGAAGACTAGGATGGTAGATTGCTCACTTCTTCAAAAGAAGAGCGATGGAAAGTACAGCATACATCCTTTAGTCCAAGCCTACTGCAGGAAAGACTGTGTCTCCTTGAACATGTGCCATGAAAGTGGCAGAGCCAAGCGCAAGTTTAATGAGCGTTACCTGGAACGAGTCAGATCCCTTAGTAAACAATTCATCAGAAAAACGAAGCTTCAAATGCCATCTCGGCATTTAGAAAAGAGAAAGCAAACAAGTCAATGAAGCGTTAAAGAACTGTTTTGAAGACCCGAACGATGAAGCTGAGAAATTGTTTGCCCTAGACATCGCTAACAGTTCTGAAGTGCTGGACTTCTTTGCCAAAGCCTTATCACCACCAAGCGACTGTATTAACTTGTATCGGAAGTGCTGCGAAATTACCGATGCTTGCGGTGGTAAGAGGCATGCAGAAAGTTTAAATTCCCTTGGGTTTCGTCTGTTGTTTATAGCTGACGTGGTTCACCTTAAGGGTGAACAAAACTCGTTTGATGTATTGAAGAAGGCGTATGGTATTCGTATGGGATTGCCAGAAGAGGAACAGAACAGTCGGACGCATGCGCACACCATCAGCAAACTCGGGCGATGTTATATTCGTCAGGTAACAACTTTTTAATTTATAACACACAAGTTAAATCCAACAGTTTTAATGGGGTTTGTACGTTCACGCTAAAACTGAGAAGAATATTAATATCGTGAATCATAAGCAGAATTGGAAAAAATCGACTTTAATATTTTTTTGAGGTGGGGCCGAGGGGAAAGATTCGTGCCCAGCCGCTTTTTTGTGTTTCGGAGAAGAAAGAAGATTGAAGGGAGGATTGAGCAGTCACCGTATCTATTCCACTCGTATCTAATCTTCTTTCTCAAAAGCACGTAAATAGCGACTGGGTACGAGTTGGGGGATATGAATGCTTACACTTTAAGGGAAAAAATCCCACTATTTTCTGTGGGGCCAGTTTTGTTAAAGACCTGTTATACAAGGCAATGTTCCATGAAACTGGTCACGTAAATTTTGTTGCGCTGCACAGACACAGGTTGCTTGAAACGTTAAATTCTTTCCAGTAATATTTTGGGAGAGTCAACGACTTTTGTGGTTTTAATTTGAACACTTTTTTTTCGACAGATTGCTGTGTTCAGTAAACCCAAATTAATCCAGGACTGTTCTCTTAATTATACTGAGACATTAATACTCAATAGTACTTATATCTGTATTTTATTTTTATAGGGAGACAAAGATAGAGGCCGTGAGTTAATCCACAATGGAATAGAAATACGAAAGGACCTGGGTGTTTCTTTGTATGTCACCGCTGGATACTGTGATCTTGGACGTGAGTGTTACAAACTATAAGTTAAAGTCAAAGGCCCATTGTACTTTTATATGTCTATATTTTTCTAGGTCAGTTCCTTACATTTTCGCTTTTTCGCAATAATCAATAATGCGCACAGAATAGGCTTATCTTATTTTAGTTTCCCGTACAAAGACGGGTGATCACCAGAGCAACGTGATGAGAGCACCACAGAACGCAGTTCAAATAAAAATGTTAATAATAATAATAATAATAATAATAATAATAATAATAATAATAATAATAATAATAATAATAATAATAATAATAATAATAATAAAGATATTTTAGCAGGGAGCCCACGTCACAAAAAGGTGGTTTTCAGTGGGGCCCTGCATAAAATAAATAACAAATATGATAAAAATGGTTAAAAAGTGAATATTAAAAATAGAAGATGAAAAAGTTAAATTTTAAAAAATGAATATAAGAAATTAAAAAACTTATCAAATACTTCTAATATGTCTTTTAAAAGTTAAAATGTCAAATGCGCTTTTTGCTTTGTCGGGTAAAATGTTCCATTCGTGAGCAGCTTGATTAATAAAACGGTTTTGGCCCCAAGAGCGACATGACTTGGGCCTACAAATGTCATTTCGTCCACGAGTATTATAATGTTCAAAATAAAATCATGAAAGCAGGCTCAAAATCATCATACTTCCTTCCTAATGCTTTTCAGATACCTATCTGTACTGTCGTGAAGATCAAAACGCAATTAACATCTGGGCAAGCGAAACATTACCAGTTTACAGGAGGAAGCTTGGTGAACACCCCTGGACTGCTTCAAACTTACACGTCATTGGCGACTCGTACATGGCCCTCGCGAATGGAAACTCAGGAGAAAACGCCAATAAGGCAATGAGGTATCTCACAGAAGCTTTAGAGATGCAAAGCAATTTCTAGGGTTCCATGAAGATACAGCCCGCTCACATGATTGTCTTAGCGATGTTTTAAGGACACAAGGAGATTTTAAACAGGCACTGCAGGAACTTGAGGAGGGTCTTAAAATTCGAAAAGACGTGCTTGGTCCTGATAATGATACAACGAAAGCCACAGAGGCCAAAAAAGCAGAAGTGCAAAAAATTGGGAGAGCTAGGGAGGGTGTGTTTGTTTTATTTCCTTCAAAAACCTAACCTGGCCATGCCATGCTTACGAGACATATAACCAAGACAACGTCCATAGCTAACACTCCCCGGTTATTCGGCATAACGTAATCCAGGGATATATGTGTTGTGTGACCGAAATTGCTTTCGATTCATTGGTTTATTAGTTTTTTAACATCGACGGCGCTGTCCAAATCATAGTCTGTTTTGTCCATATCATGTTACTTAATTTTGCGCTACGGCGATTTTGCGAAGATTCCTAGCGAGGAAGTGAAGAAGGGCGTATTCAGTTTAGAGAAGACAGTCTCCAAGCCTGAAGTGATCAAAAAAATACTTTATAAATTGCACGGTACATTTTTTACTGGGTTGTTATCGCTGTACGGGGGAGGGGCTAATTAAATTTGACTGAACTGTTTTGTCCTATTCTGGAATGGGTGCTGACTGGAAACAGGGCATTCATAAAAGAAGAGTGTTCATCATTCACTGCATATTTTTAATGAAAAAGAAAGGCTTCTACTGAATTACTATCAGAGAAGTCATATATATCCTAGCGCATAAGCTTTTCTTACAGAATGGTGTCCCCGAGCTCTCCCTGTCAGTTCTCGCCGAGCCATTTGTGTTTTTTAAGTCGAGTGTTTAGCGATGTCGATTAAACAAAAGCTCAAACGTGCGCGATTTCTAGCTTATTTAGCTCATCTTTGTATTCGCTTAAGCCTGATTTTCACTAGCAACGCAAGAACAGCGCAAGCACAAGCGCCATAAGTAATTTGTGTCAAATGAAAACGAACGTCAACATAAGCGTAGGCTCAAGCTTAAGAACACGATGTTTACTAGTTTCAAGGCCTAAATGCTCAGTCGTGGGAGAATCTGTCCAGAAACGACCAGACGTCTTAAATTTCCTTGTGCTTATACGGTGTTTCGTTTTCACATGGCATAACGCGAAGGCAAGCACAAGCGCAAGCGCAAGCACAACAAAATATAATGTTTTTGTCTTCGTGCTTGTGCTTGCGTTAAGGCCGTTTTCACGGTGAAATAAGAGCTTTTATGCTTGCGTCGGCGCTCGTCTTGTGTTTGCGTCGCTAGTGAAAAGCAGGTTTTAGATTAATGGATAGAAATCTTACAAATACCTATAATACTAAGAGGGACTAAGAGGATTCCTTCGCTAGCTGGAAATTAACAGAATATAATTAGAAAAAGATCATTGATTAGTTTACTTGGCAAATGGCTTCCTAGAACTGTACTAGACAAGTTTTTAAATATTTCTTCTTACTTCGAAAATGCTGTGCATGAAAGAGTTTTAGTTTCAACAGTCATTTAAAGTTCTCCCTGAAGATTAAGGGAGTTTTAATTAACTAATGAGGGCAAAATGATTTTGTTTCCAGTAGAAAACCTCATAAAGACAACTACCTCATCCTGTGTTTCTGAAACACTATTTCCTACTATATCAATTTCAGTACATAATAACCTGTTACTAAATGTCATAGTATGTGTGATTTGAGTTAAGGGGCTAACCTGAATATCATTACAAACAAGGAACTCAAGAACTCAAGGTTATTATATATCCTATAATATCCTAGGCTAACAAGGCTATGTCCTACGTGTAATTCATATCAAAGCCTGTAACATACTTTCTCCAATGTAATAAAATAGCGATACAGAGATACAGTATATCTTAATCCAAGGCGTGATTTTCATTGGTTCATAATTCGTAAAATAAAGCAAAAATATTATAACACACTATTATTATTACACTGTAGGTCTAAAAGCTTGACACTAAGGTACAGTTGTTAGCTGAGAGGTTACAAGTCACCTCAGACTAAGCCACACTTCTCTTGTGACTAAATTCAATGCAAACAGATTATTTCTCAGGCTGTGGCTCATCAATGGATAAGGACCTTTCATTGGCTAGTAGTTCCTCCTTGTGTGCCTCTTCATCTCGTCCAAGCCTTTTAAGGACATGGGCTATGTCACGGTGGGAACGAACGGTTTCCTGGTGATTTCCCAGAACCTTGTCCTGAATGGTTAGCGCACTTTTCAGGGCGTCCAGAGCATCATTCAATTTTCCTTGGATGGCTAAAGCCTGTTGAAAGAAAAGAGGCAAAATGACTGTGTTTGAGCAGTTCTTTGCAGGGATCGTTTGGGAAATACCTGTATACCCTGAATCAATCCCATAGCTTTATTCGCTGGCAGGCGCAAAAAAAGATGTCATTTAGATGTACAAGAACCACAACAAAAATACAATTTGCACGTAATAAACGTACAATGTTTTACAGTTTCCCAATGAAATACTTTTTCAACCCCCCTAAAAAAATTCCGTTAAAAAACTCCAAATCAGAAATTAAGAAACCTACAGTAAAATGCCCCCACCCAATTATGATATTTAAATAGTAAAATGTTAAAACTTGCTTGTCCATAAATTTAATATCCACATCTTCTTCATTGAAAGTTTTTTGGTTCAACCCCCCCCCCCTCCACCCCCCTCACCACAAACCGGTTCTCTACCACTCCAGAAATTCTAGTTTAGCTTCATAATCTCAATAAAAATGTTGGTTTTAGAGTCCCTCCCCCCTTCCCACCACTTCAGAATTTTTGATGACCTTCAATATGATAGTAATGGATATTAATTTTTCTGAAACCACACCATACAGTCCTTTGCCACCCACAAAAAATAATTGTATACACTTAATGTACATGCATGGACGCTGTACCTTGCCAAGGCCATGGAAAGAGCGTGCTGTTTCTTGGTGATCACCCAGTGAATGTTTTCGGATGCGCAATGCTTCACGTAAAAACTTAACTGCACTTTCGTAGTCTCCAAGAGCCTGGCACGAGGTTCCCATATCATCCATCAGAGTGGCAGTAAAAGGATGGTCTCCTAGCAACTCCTGATACACTGGAAGTGAATACTCTGCTCTGACTCTATTGGCTTCGTGGTGTTCTTCATTGAATGCATAGACAGCTGTATAAAGAAAATACAACACAAGCTCAGATCTAACAGTTAAACTTTTACACGTCAGTGAAATAACAAGTTGTACACATAAACGTTTTTGCTGTAGTTGAACGTTGGGTTTCAGTAAGTTATTATTTCCATTGAAATTCTGCTTTAAACCACACAGTAACAAAAGTTTCACTTACAAATGTGCAGTTGGTAAGCAATGGAACATTAATTTAGCATGTATAGTACAGCCCTTTCTCAAGGTCATTTTTCACCTTTACATGTACTTTTTGGATGGTTGTGGAATCCAATCTTTGATAGGTTTTATGGCATTGACTTAAGTCTTTGTCTCTTTGAAGAGACACCTTCGTCTCTTAGTACCGTCCTCCACCCAGGAATAGTGCATAGACACGGTAAGTTAAAGTCTGCATTCAAGCCAAGTGGCCAATGTGCTGAGTGAAGCTACTAAGAGTATATTTACTCCCCCTTGATGTAATAATATTTCATTGAAGGGTTACCAAGAAAATCTTTACACCTGGGTGGAGAAAGGCGCCATGAAAGTAAAGTATCTTGCCTAAGAACACAATGCAGTACCCCAGACAGGGCCCCAGTCCGGTCTGGGTTCCAGCACGCTAACCATTAGGCCGCCACACACAGATACATGTATCATGGTAACACAGATGAAGACTTACCTCCAAGATCTTTATAAGCAACTGCAGTAAAAATCTTATCCTTATGAACTTTCTCTCTGATGTCAATGGCCTTTCTAAGGAGTGGGATGGCTTTTTCCAGTTCTTTGGACTGTCCAAAGCAACGGCCAAGTTTACTCAAACAAAACGCATGAGCAAGAGATGAGTCGTCACCAAGCTCTCTTTGTATGATGTCCGCCTCTTTGAATTTGGCGACGGCTGATGGGCAGGGAAGATGGCATGCACAGTGGGAAAGGATGCAGTATGCCTCTGACGTCAAACAGTCGCTGTATCTCTTACTGTCTCCACTTCTTTTGCAGGCAGCTGTGAATTCACCAAAAACTGAAAGAAACTTCTCTTTCCTGAACACCTTGACCAAGAAAGGGGTAACCTCAACTGCCGTGTCGATGCACATTTCATCTAAATCTGGGTCATTTATTGAGTCTTGCAAGGCTTGCCTTATATTGCGCCTATTGATCAGGAACTTGGACACTGCAACACAGCATTCTTTGGACAGGAAGGTCGCATACAGTTCTTTTAACATGCCTAAATAGTGCATGTTGAACAATTTCTTGGCTGATTGGTAGATTGGGTACAAATCCGACTCTTGATGTGCTCGATCAATGCAAAATGACTGGATAGTATTATGGACATAATACTCTGTCAACAAATAATCAAACTGAAGCATGGAGTTATCCACGAGGTTTTGAAGCAACATTCTAAGTTTATATTCAGAGAGGTCTTTAAGTAGAAACTGGGCGTCGGCAACAGTAAAAGACATAGGGAAAACCGCTAAAGTTATAAGAGCGACTTGCTGGTCTGGTTCAAGGCGGCTGAAACAGATTCCAAGACAGTTGAAGAGCTGATGGTTGTGGGACAGTGAATTAAGACTGAATGACTTAAGGGTTGAAACGGGGCTATTCTGAAACTCATTTATCAGAGCACCAGCGTCAACTCCCTTTGCCAGGAGAGCTGCAGTTGTGCGAAGAACCAGTGGGACCCCACCACAGTGATGTGCCAACTGTTCTGCATTTTCCTCAGACACTCTAGATTCCAGTGTCAGAAGCAACTCCTTCGCATGATCAGGACAGAGAGAATCCAGCCGAAGCTCAAACATTTCCACAGAAAAAAATGTGATGGATTGACGTGATGTGATCAGGATTTTCACACGAAGAGCAGTTTCTGCGACAGCGTGAATGAAATGGCGAAATTCATATTTTACTTGGGGAAGTAACATGTCCTCTGCATTCTCCAGAATGATGACAGAATGTTTCGTTACTGTGCGCAGACAGTGCTTGGCCTGCTGTATGGGCTCTCTGCCAGCCACAATTTGAAGAGCGCCAAGGAGGGAGTTCACCATGCCATTCAGTGACGTCAATTTCCTCAGTGAGATGTAGTAAACATTTGTTTTTCCTTGCGCTATCAGCTCATGTCCCACTTGGATGGCCACTGCAGTTTTGCCAAAACCGGGAGGACCAGTGACGGAAACTATCCGACAGGAATCATTCGCAGCAAGTTTGTCCATTATTGTAGCACATTGTCCTTTGCGCCCCACAAAATTTGACACCTTGCATGGTATTCCACCCAAGTACTTAAAAGCGTTTGTGACAGCACCTCCTAATAAATACAGGGCAAAAGAGAAAAAAAAGAATTGTCCACCGACAGATTAACAAATCAATAGGCCACCTCAGTCAGTGAAAATGAATGTGTAATTTCCATTGTCTTGATTCAAGCTCCCCATTAATTTTGTTATAATTTTATATAAAATAATAGAAAAAACTCTCTATACTGTTTATTTTATAATATACAATGTATCTTGAGTTTTTAAAATTTGGATACATGTTTGGGAGAATGAAAATGCTGTGAGAACAAAAGCATTTACCAAGCGTTTCCACAAAAAATACATGTAGACTAGAAAGCACTTTCCGAGTATGCGGTCTCAGGGAACTCAAAAACATATAATTTACACTGTACATTTACAAAGTGGAATCTGATTTTTCGATATCTCTAAGGGAACAAAAATTGGTTTGGAAAATCAGGTAGTTTGAGAAATTCAGGGTGAAATCAGTACAGTGTTTGACTAAGGGATGAGAAATGACTTTTGGTTCTACATGTAGCTGAGTTTTCCATAAGAAAAAGGTCAAAGAGGTCAAACAGAGGTGTCTATCACTCACAGAAAATGAGGGCAAGTACAATGTAGCTAGTCTAATTGTTTTAGCAGACACACTTAAAGGATTGCAGTCCAAACCTACTGTACAATTTTGCATACCAAAAATCAAGAATAATTTAAATTTCTCTTTTAACCCTATTAGCCCCGAGGCGACTGGTCTATTTTCCTAAATCAATAAATATTTACTAGATGTGCATGTATGATATGCCATTTGAAAGGTATTGATCAGAATAGTTCATAAAACATGTCAACAAATAATAAAAAAATAATGGCCTTGAAAGAAATAGCTTTCAAACATAGAAAGAAAAAGGTTTAAAAATGTCTCAGTGTTGTGATTAATTTCAGTTATGTTGCATCTCACATACGTATCGAGAACAAAAATGTCAAAAGTTCTAGGGGTGGTCAATCAAGTCACAAAATTAATAGGAGAAGGACCATTTTTATGCTTTCAAAATGCAGATCTTTTCCAAGCAATTTTGGTGGCAAAAATTCAATTTAATCGGCACTTTTCCACACAGGCAAATCATAGAGCAACTGAGGACAGACTGCCTTCCCTTGGGTGGCAGAACTAGAAATACAGAACTAGAAATACAGAAAATCCAGGATAAATGTACATGGCATAGAACAGATTTGGCGCTGGAAATACACGAGAGAACCAACCCAAGGGATGGCAGCCTGAGCGTCAGTAATCCTACTAGGGAATTAGACACCCTACTACCTAGCTAGCTACTATGGGAAGAAAGGAATAAAAAATAGCCCGGGACAGAACGCAATTATTTTAGGAAACAAACATGAAAAAGGAAACAGAGCAGTAAAATCGAAACGTGTAAAAACAGGTGTGCCAAAGCAAAACATGCAAAATAATAGGGTGGCGAAATAACAATGAAAAGAAAAAACAAAAGAAGTTGCGAAGGGGTCGGCAAACAAAAGAAACCGTATATGACACGAAATCAGATGCAGATGAAGCAAAATAGAAAACATGACAGGCAAATAACAACAGAATAGAAGCGATAATTAGGAAAATGAACGAGGGGAGGAAATGCGAACCATGTAAATCCAAACTACACTAGAAAGCTACAAAATCTTTAAGCGTGCAAACTCAAAACTTGGAAATTGGGACACTGAAGTGAGCTCCACAAATCTATATTTGGGAGGTGAGACGAGCACAAAGAAACCACATTGAGAAAACTCACGCAATGAAATTAAAAAAATGGGTGCCTTGGGAATAGCACTGCTAAAACGCGAAAATTGTGAGGTAAAGTATACATAACAAAAACATCAAAAAACAACACATCCAAATACCAAACATAAGTTACACGGAAAGGAACGAAACAAAACAAAGTGTACAAATTAAAGGGAAGCTAAGGGAGCGGAAAGCACTGTGCAAACCCAAAGTTTGCACGGCAAAGTATGCAATAAAAAACCTCACGGTTACAAGTACAAATAAAGCATATAAGCGTACAATTCCACACGGGGCCAAGGACAGCACTACATAAGCCCGATGTTTGCGAGGCGAAGCACACTAACATAGCAAATAAACCTGTACAAAAGGAAAGCACTGCACAAACCCGATGTTTGCGAGGCGAAGCACAGCAACATATCAAATAAATGTGTGCAAAACGGAAGCACTGCACACACCCGATGTTTGCGAGGCGTAGCACACTAACATTTTTTTTTTTTTTTTTTTTTTACAAAAAGGAGTTCATGCATTAGCTTAAAGTAATTACAAGTTAAAAAAAAAATTATATATACTTCGTTATTGAGAGCAATTTTTTAAAGTAATTCGCTACAGTGACCTTGTATTATTATTATTATTTAGATAAACAGCTTTACGTTTGAGTATATTTTTCTAGTTTCCATTGTACAATTAGTTTATTGGCAAGTTCATCTAGAGACATTTCTTTCTGAAGATATTTTGAAGAATAGATATAGTGTTTGACCAAGATGATGAGCAAATCTAGCTTGCGTTTTGTGGGTTCCGAGAGCACATTAGTCGCGTGACATGTGTCGTGAAAAGCAATTTGTTCTTTTGAGAGTGTTACCTCAGTACCTTGATGATTGAACCATGATATAATTTGTGAATAAAGTTTTACAGACTCCTTGCAGTCAATAAACGTATGTTCTATTGAATCCGCATTAAAACAATATATACATTTATCGTCTTCGGCTAGGTGATATAGTTTGAGTTCTTTCTTCGTTACAATTGTTCTATGCAGAAAACGAAAACAAAATTGACGAAGTTTATTGTCCTTAGTGAAGCGATATATATCTTGAAAACTTCTAGTCCATTCACCAAGTTTTTCAGGGAATTTACTCTGCCACTTTTTTACACCACTCGGGACAATAGGATCATGGTTGTTGAACAATTGGTAATAGTTTTTGCAACGTGCTTCAGCCAGATTAATTAAAGTTTTGTTTGAAAGAATGGATGCGGAGGTCGAGGAAAGATCCGCTGCAGGAATAGAAGTTTGAGCTGCTCTTCTTTTCAACTCCGATGGAATGGCTGAAATTAGCTGAAAGTAGTGCATATAATTTGTGGTGATATTAAATTTGTCGCTTAACTCTTCGTACGATAAAAATTTGCCCTCGGAGTTTAACACATTCTTTACTGACACGATTCCGCGTTCAAACCATGATTTCCAAAACAGAGTTGCGTTGTCTATAGTTATCAAATTGTTATTCCAAAGAAAGAGTTCGCCATTTGGAAAGATGTTGGTTGTATTTTTGAGATCCTGAAAATACTGAAGAAGTTCTCGATAAAAGAGGGATAGACCTGTCTTCAAGGATTTTACATCATAATTGCATTTAAGGAGAAATAATAAACCACCATACTTTCGAAGGTAGTAATTGGGGATTACCTTCCATTTATCGCCAGACTCGCCTAGTAATCTACCAATCCAAGCCAAGCGTAAAGATTTAACGACCGTGCAAAAATTAACAAAATTGATTCCTCCTTTTGCTATTGGTTGATACATAACCAATCTTTTTATTTTGTCTTTCCTGTTTTTCCATAGAAATGCGAACAGATTTTCTTGTACAGTCTTGATAACCGATTCTGGAACGGTCAGCATCGATGCTGCGTACACTAGTTGCGATATACCTAAAGCTTTCGCCAATAAAGACTTGTCATATATCGTGAGGTCTCTTGAAAGCCATAAATTTAATTTTGTTTTCATTTTGTTGATCTTGACATAAAAGTTTTCTTCAGTACATTTGTTTTTGTTGTAGGATAGATGAATTCCAAGAACTTTAATAGGTTCTTTAGTTGTTTTAAAGTCAAGTACTTTCAAATTGCTGTCTTTCATAGAACCGATCCACATAGCTTTAGTTTTCTTCTTATTTAATTTTAATCCAGAGATGATTCCAAAACAATCCAAGATCTGTAAATAGGGTTTGAGAGATTCAACATTTTTTGTTATTATAGTCGTGTCGTCAGCAAACGGTGATATTTTGACCTCCTGGTCATCTGGGAGGGACACGCCTCTGCAGCTTGGTTCTTGGCGTATCTTTGCTGCTAGCAGTTCCGCGGCAAGGATGAATAAAAGAGGACTTAGCGGGCAACCTTGACGAACTCCTCTTGATATATTAAAAGAATTGGTCAAAAATCCACCATTTAATACTGCGCTTTGCACACCGTTATAAAAAATTGAAATCCACCTTTTAACATTTGGGCTAAAATTGAAAACGTTCAGGGCTTTGACAATAAAATCCCATTCAAGGACGCCAGTTGAAAAGTTCAGACAGATCCCCATCAGCTTTTGGTATTAACGTTATCATTCCCCTCTTTTGAGAAATAGATAGGGACCCGCTTTGAAAAGCTGCATTATAAGAATTAAGCAGATCTCTCCAAATGAGATCATAAAAAGACTCGTAAAATTCCTTAGTGAATCCATCCTCACCAGGGGTTTTATTGTCCGAGAAAGAGCCCAGCGCCTCTTTTAACATAACAACTTAACGCGTGCAACAGCGAAGCACTGCACAAATCTGATGTTTGCGAAGCGAAGCACAGCATCGTAGCAAATAAACGTGTGCAAAATTAAATGAAAGCACTGTGCAAACCCGATGTTTGCGAGGCCAAGCACACCAACATAAAAGATAAACGTGTGCAAAATGGAAGCACTGCACAAACCCGGTTTTTGCGAGGCGAAGCACACCAACATAACCTATAAACGTGAGCAAATTACAAAAGGGAAGCCCTGCCCAAAATCGATATTTGCGAGGCGAAGCACACTGACATAACGAACAAAGGTGTGCAAAATGTGGTGGGAGCCGACTGACGGGAAAAGCACAAACTTAAGCGAGGGAACCGTAGAAAAAACGCTGCACAGACGAGATTTGTGAGGCAAATATGACACATAACTTGGGAACACGTGGTAGGTAAAAACAAGCCACTAAATGCCTACAACAGATAAATGCAGGCCGCTACTTTACCAGATAGTGCCGGACTTGGGACTGGATACCTGCAGAAGTGTAAAGGCGTCAAAGAAATGCTTAACAGTTAAGCTTGAAAGACAGCAGCCAAAACGGAGTTTGAACATTTGCTACTACAACACATTAGGTAACAGAAGCTAATAGTCTAGGAGCCAAGGCTGAAAAGAGGCCGATATAATGAATTTCGTTGCACCCCCCTGCTATATTTGTCTGAATAGCACAACATTGTAGGAAAATGTTTAAGGAATACAGAATGACGTATTTTATTGATAGGACAGCGGGACATCACACTGTTATGGGGCATTTTCTACTGGGCACGTTTGCATAATTTACGCTACGTGAATTATGCAAATCTTAGTTCTGCCTCTGATTTCAAAATCTTAATAGGATATACAATATTAAGTCAAAATTCTCTAACGTTAGTCACATCATTAAGCATAAGTTTATTTTGCTGTTAGGAACTGTTGGTAGGAAACGTTATAAATTATTTAATGGCCAAACGTCAATTTTCTATGTTCTAATAAAAAAAAAATCCCGAAAAGTTGCCAAGCAGAGTTGTGCAGCGCGAGTATTCCAAATTCATTTTGTTCAATGAAATGTTTGTTTTTGTTAGCTTCCTGGACGTGGACTTCTTTTCCTGTTCAAAAACGTATTAGTCTATTTTGCCAAATAAGTAAACAAGAACGCCAGGGTGTAAGCATATAAAAATTAATCATCATCTGAGAAAGTCATTCAGAGGAGTTCCTATTACGCAGCGTAATATTGGCTTAAATCATTTCCTCAAATATTGTTTTCCAAGATGTGGCACTTTCTCGCGTGAGCAATTAAAGGTTGAGAGGTGAGTGATAACAATTCAAAAATTACATTTAAACAATATCGTGATTTATTTACCTATATTCCTACACGTGGAGAGTCACACACGCCTCACAAATATCTCTAGGAACCTAGACTAAAAGAGTTAGTATTAACAGTAAAAATAAAGTTATCTTAATTATAACAAGAACTTAATTAAGACCCTGGATGGTTCTGCAAATTGATATTTTGCGCCCAGTGTTCTGTAGACTTATTTCAAGAGTTTTTGCTCAAGTTTAAAAAGGACTACAGTAAATGATCTAATAAAACGCACACTCTCAAATAAACGCCTCGTATCTAATAAACGCCTCCCCTGAAAAGTAACGTTTGTATTAGACGCCCCTCTCTAATAAACGAACCGTGTCTAAAAGACGCCCCCTCTAATAATAACCTCAAAAACCAAGGAAATGCTCATCACGCGTATGCAATATAGTAATATAGGAATGGGTGTACTCAAGCGCTATATCCGTGTCTGCTGTATTAAACAAGTTAGCCAAAGACGAAAAGTCTTGTCGTCAACTGGAGGGTACCACTACGACACGACAATGAGATTGCAACACGGTATCACGCAGCAACAATTATACGACAAAGCATCACTAAAGAGTGTCAAAGCGTGACGATACAGCCCATCAACACATATGACTTGACTTGTAGCATTGTGCTATCAAGCATTCCAAACCGCACTGTACAGGTTCTTGCAAATTCTCATTTCAAGTAAGGATACACTCGAAGCAACTTCAGAGGAAACAGTTAGTGAGGAGGATGAGAGGCATATCTTGCCTGGACTGATATAGCCGTTGAACATACCGTAAACCTGTAGACAGCAAGGCAAGAGGGGGGGTAATTGGCATTTCTAGGAATCCTGCAGCACTGAATAGGTGGTTTTTTCACAAGCCATGATAGGTCAGCGATTACTGCTTCAACCAAGCTGATGACTGGCAATGATGACGGCAGCGAAATTGGAAACCATAAAGAGTCAAGAAAACCTAGAAAGATACGAGACTAGATGAATGTCCAGAAGGTGGTAGCTGTAATCAAGGAACCCATGCATATGGTAAACCCCTTCAAGCTGGCTTGGAAAGACGACGAACCAGCGCCATTCCTCAACATTGCGACTGGTGTGGTGATGCCACCTCAGACAACAGATCAACTGTTATTTGCAAAACAGACGTAAGTGGCCAGAGTTAAAGAATGTTTGTCCAAAAGGCTTAACTTAACAGCAACGCCACTGGATTTTGGGACAAAATCACGAAGGCTAATGTGTCCACGTCTGCCTCGTTCTCCAAAAAGGTGAGAATTGGAGAGCAGAAGACAAAAACAAATACCATTAACGCAGACCGAAGGGGGCCGAACCCTTTTTGGGCGTTTACTAGTCGTGGTAAAGAACCGTCGCATCACATTGAAGGAGGTCGGTGCTGAGTTATGAGCTATCAAATGTCCCATAAGCACTGACACATCCAGATTGCTCGCTGAGGAAGACCACCAGAGTGGCCGAACTGGAGCGAGTATCTTTTGGAGTTGGAAGACTACCTTCAAGCGAGCTAGAAGCAGCCTTAACCCTCTCATATGCAAACGCGCATTTGGGCGCTATTTGGAGGCGCGGTCATTGAACCACTTGTGACGTCATCAATAAGCGCGTCAGCAGATTTTTGAGATAAGCAGCTAATAGGACGAGGAATGACCTTTCTACAGGTCTGTTCATTTTGAACATCAGTTGCATTCTGACAGAGCTAATCAAAGAAAAACACGATCCGTTTTGGGTGCAAAATGGGTGCTTTAACAGGCCAATACACCTGTAATTGATCAAGGTCCCCATTTCAGGGTTTTCCAATGATTACGTCAAAAATTTTTAGACCAGAAGAAAGGATATGAAGAGTAGAAAGGAACGTGAATAAGAAACCCGAAAAAAAAAGGAATGTAAAGGAGCAAGAAAAAAAATTGGAACGGTTCAGCAAAAAAAAAAAAAAACATTTTGGCTTATGCGCATGCACCAAAGTGAAATATTGTACATTTTTACATGGAATCTTTATCAACATGTTGCTGCAGTGTGAAAAAGTGCTTTTCTAGCAAAGTTTAGGTAAATTCGACATCGTAGCACCAAAAATTCACTCTAACGGTTAAAAAAACGCGTTTTGGGGAAAAATTTGCAAATGAAAGGGTTAATGTTCGATGAAATGGCTTTGCTCCAATCCTTGATGTCAGCTGGTTGTACTACGTCTGGAGATCTTGCTCAAAAGCTATTTGCTGAAGTCACAGCAGGATTGTTCAAGAAGTGATGTTGTATTTAACCGGTAGGACAACCCAATTTCCATCAAGGGGGAAGAAAGAGAACACCAAAGAGTGGGAAGACACAAATTCCGAAGCGGTACGTGGGCCAAGTTTATGAGCAACCCCATAAACAAGACATCTTTGGTACGTTTTCTCTGCGAGACATGGGTTAAAACGGCAGAATTGAAGCTCAAACCTGAAAAGAGGTTTTGATCGCTGGATGATCTTGTGACCCGTTTGACGCAGTTGATGCAGTATACGGCAAAGATGTTCTTCCCAAAAGGCTTTGCAGTGCTCTCTGTTCACTTCTTCTCGACTCTGTCATACAGTGAACTTTGGTTCAAGATCGGTACAATGGACAAGCTTCGTTACATACCAATCCATAATATAATCTCCAGGATAAGCTCGGCCTTGCAGTGTGCGATGCGCTTCAAGGTCTCCATGCTATCACATGATATGACACCACTAGTTCTGCAGGCAAAAACAACCACTTGTGTCACTGTCGGGCAAACGGCATGCCATGTACGGAAGCCCACACACACACTGATCGATACACCATCCTCAGTCAGTGAAGCGTGGTGTTGTTAAGAGGAAATTTCGACTCAGACCGAGCGGGCAGTGGCACAAAAGTTGCACTTCAGAATTTTTGATATGCCGCCCAAAGAAAGCCTATGGTAGGCCTAGAAACGTGGTGGGATTTTTTTCTTCAAATATTTTTTCAACCGGTCAAAAACTTACAAAACCGTTATGAACCCCAGTGTCTTCTTAAACACACAAAATAAACATGACCAATACCGTGTCGTAAACTTCGCACTGGCTCATTCGCATTAAATGAAACCCCGTTTTTGAGCCTAGAAATGGACTATTGAAGTGTTTATAAGTCATTTGAGTCCAATCTTTCTTCTGTAAGTTAATTGCAAAGGTCACGGCGAGCCGCTGAAAACCACTAAAATTCGGTTGCTCGTAATTCTTAATTTGGCGCTCTTTTTCGAGAAAGAATTTCTCTACCCGGTAAAACTCTAAATAACTTGAATTTCAGATATTTTGAAAGGGGAAATGCCATTCTAAAACATAGTGTAAAAAATTATTTCGGGCTCTTTATACGCGCTGAGTGCGAACGCTCTCAAAATACTTATATTTACAAAATTATCTGTCACTGAAACGTAAACAATACCCACATTCTTCCTGCCTGAGAGTCCAAAACGTCTTCTTCTGAGTCTTTCCTCCGTTTTCTACTGGTATTTAGATGTAATCTACAGCAGAAGTTCCCTGTTAAGATCATCCTGAACACCATATCTTCCAAATATCGAGAATAAAGCGAATTTCGAATCCTATCGCCATCTTTAATAGCGATCAGTCTTCAAGCGTGCTGTCGACAACTTCAGTACATCTCCGTGTTGACATTCAACATTCGACCACTCTCAGGTCTGCCATGATATATTCCCATCTCTTGTTAAACAGCTGTCGAATAAATATACCCTTCTTGTATCAACATTTTGATTTCTCGACCGAAATACCGGTCCGTTCATTTCTTCATGGTCAAGAACAACGCACTGGAACCAGGCAAACTGTTGTTCTCCGATTACATGTTGACTAAACTTGCGTGTCACGCAATCCCTTTCCTTAGTCACTCGGTTTTTTTTTTGTTACACGATTTCCATAAATGAATTAAAAACACCCGATAATTCGAAAGATCAGGACGTCTAAATTAAATATTCTGGTTAACGCTGTGCCAACATCCCTTTGTGACCCTTCACGAAAAAATCGTAAACTAGTCCTGATCGTAAACAGACTTACCTTTTTATAGGACTATAACGAAGCATTTTAACAACGCGAACAAAATATACGCGTAATAAAATTAACGCGAATTTAAGAAATGTTCTGGTTAAATGCTTATAGTAAACGTGTTTATATTAATTAACATCAATAAAATTAACGCGAATTTTTGAAATTCGCGTTAATAACATGTATCGTTCATTTCCTATAATAAGGTATGTAAAGGTTTAATATTCTTGGCTTGCACTCACGTGACTTCTGGATTACGTGTGACCTCCGTCCGCCATGATGGTGTTCCAAATATCAATATGGCGGACATATGCCAGTCACAAACACAAGTGTTCAGTCGAGTTTTTCCAGTTTCGCGTCCTCAAAATGCCTATATGCCTGATCGTGGGTTGTTCTAGAAAAACTGGTCGAGATAAGAGAATACCATTGTATCGATCACAACTGACTTGTGACGAATCAGGACAATCAGGGCCAGAAGTTGAAGAGCTCAGCATTGAGCGAAGGCGAAGATGGATCTCAGCAATAAGCCGCGATGACCTCACAGAAAAAATCTTAAGTAACGATAGGGTTTGTGATCAGCATTTTCATTCTGGAGCCGCAGCTTCTTCGTGGGACCGAAAGACCGAATTTAACATAGAACGGCAAATGTACAAATGTCACGAACGTAGGAGTCGTGTAGGCCCGTCACCTTTATTTACTAAAGAAAACCAAATACCGGCAACTGATGAGATCCACACGGAGGATCAAAACCATGGTCTTGCCCTAACTGAACCATACACTGGCATAAACAAAACGCAAAATAGTTAAAAGACTTGCGCGTGAAAGATTTCAAAGAAAGATTTGAATCATGTGGTGCCATAGGTAACGCAACGAACAAGGGAGGTAAAAAATCCTAAACATCAAGCTAAAAAGACAGAGCACTCGATCAAAATAATGCAAGAAGCATAGACTTTACTATACAGAAGGTCTCTCTGAAACCAACTTTCAGCTTTTTCATAGTAAAGCTGAAACAGTCTCTGGCGAAGCCGGACCAAGATTATCCGTGATATTAAAGACAATACGTCTTGCATTAAAATGCCGACCGGGCGTCAATAAAATGCAAGTAGTTTACATTTTCCCGGAACATTTCAGATCTTGTCCTTCCATGCCGGGCAAACATTTTGAGAGTCTAAAATATATCTTGCAAACAGAATTTAGCCAAAACAAACTGAACTAGCACAACATGTGGCAGAGTACAGATTTAGAGGTGTCATTCAACTCTACAAACGGAAACGCAGCGCAATGACCTCTAGACACTTCTTTGGCCACAATCTTACGGCTATATTCAATACATAATGCCTCCAAATAAAAACAGTACCCTCAAAAAGAAGTCAGAAGCAAATAAGAACGAAAGACCGAACTTAATATAGAGCGGCAAAGGTACAAATGTCACGAACCTAGGAGTCGTGTAGGCCCGTCACCTTTATTTGCTATAAACCGCTCATCGGGAATAGTGACCGTCTCGGCGATTTTTTCTAAATATCTTCGTTTAACGTGGTCGTCGAGTTTTCTGCAATACTCAGATAATACTGGAATCGTACTACAAAGCTCATTTATTGAAGGAACACGTTCGATTTCCGGAGAAGCCATTGAAATTTCGAGTAATTCAACAGCGATGGCATATAAACATATGTAAATTTCACCCGCGGTGGAACACCAATATGGCGGATACCCAAATATGGAAACATCTCTGACGTCACGTGCAAGCCAAGAATAGCGCTCATTGTTTCACTATACTCAATCAACTAAAGGTTGAAACAATATATGGTAAACCATTATTTGCAAGAAACAGAATCTTGGCCAAAATGATATTTTCAACAGATGGCTTGGCCCACACCATCGCCACTAACCCACTAACCCCTGCCTACACGACGACGAGCGGTACTCCGCCTGAGGTCCAGATCATATGTCCTTTTGTGAAAACAGGTATACAGCAATACAGCAAACAGAGACCTTGCCCTGTTAACTATTGTATTGAGGTATCCAGAACGACATCTTCACTTTGGGGCGGAGCCTCCCGTGGTTGGGTAAGTGGTGATTGGTCAAAGACATTGCGAAAAAAAAATAGATCGATCATTTCGGTCAATACGATTTGAAAGGCACTGCCTTTTTTCTTCAGGCACAACCATGGGCCCCTACCTGGCACAACTGTCTCACGGCATATAGTCCTACATATCTTCCGATCCAGTTAAAATAACTGCCGTATTCCATCGAATAAGCGCCGTCCCCGAATAAGCGAAGCATTTGAATAACGCCGCATTTGGGACAAAATGTAAATAAGCGCCTCCTCCGAATAGAAGAGTCCCGATGCGGTGCTTATTCGAAGAATTCCCTTTGACCGACAATGGAACTCTAAAACACTTAAAGTGAATTTAGAAAATAGCACAAAGTAAATACGTGCGCTGATTGGTTAAAAATTGTGTTTCTATAACTCGATGGAGACACAGACAGTTGTCGTAGACACGGCAATCAATATTCACGGCGCTAAAATAAGCAATGCAAAAATAACAACTAATAATTGTGCCAAATTTTAATGTCACAGCTGACAAAAACCAGGTTAAGACTAAACAAATATTTGCAAATTTTAAAACAAGCGAGTAAGATGTTTACAGAGCCCGCTACACATTCAAAAATAGTCTGTGAAACTTCACTCCATTCTAGGCTTTGCAGCACTTCAGAAGTATTCACAGCTCCTCAACTGGACAAGATATTCGTCCAGAATGCCGAGTCAAACTTCTTTTAACAGAAAAATAATTCACTTTCACCTCCAAGGTTCGAGTCGCTCGATCGTCGGTCGTCAAACCATTCGGTTAGTTCGATGAACCGAAATAAAACCACAATTCTTGACTCCTTCCAGTGCTGGACTTCAGTTAAACCATCGACTTAGTTATTTCTCATAATTACGTTAACTTTGGGGCCTGTTTTCATTGTTTGTTTGGCCAAACAACGGTGAATTTTAGACTTGAAGCAAATGTTGAACAGTTGATTTATTTCTGTTCATCGACTCCCGTACTATGATTGGTTGATTACTGTTGATGACGTAAAACCGCGAGGTGAAGAGAATCTACGTTTTAATGTTAAATAAAGCGCTAAATATTACTTTGTTGTGCGTTATTTTCTTTGTGCTGTTTTCTAAAAGAAATAGAAAACATGTTTTCCGTGTTTCTATCGAGTTATAGAAACACTCGTGAAAGTTTGGGAGAACTCGAAAAAGCTGTGGAAACACTCGTCTATCGACTCGTGTTCCCACAGCATTTCTCGTTCTCCCAAACTTCCACTCGTGTTTCTATAACTCGATAGAAACACGGAACATGTTTTCTATTTCTTAAATATTACACCATTATTCGATCAACAAGTGCTCTGTCCAGAATTATTACAGTACGTAGTTTTGTTGTGAAGGCCGTTCACGAACTTTACCGTTACACCAAGCCCAATTTCTCTCTTTCTTTTTCCGGGTACCTGTGCAAGTAGTCTGTTTTCAGTGTTTGCTTTGTTTCAAAAGTGGTGTCCTCAAATTACCCCCCCCCCCCAACCTCCCGCGAATTAGCGCCGCATTTGAGACCTGAATAGGGTATACATTCGCTGAAACTAGACTTATCACTCATCACATGGAAACGTCATCCACAGTCCAGTTGACCAACCAACATTTCCAAGTACACAAATCGTTAGTGAGCTAGACTCTTGGTCGACCGGTCCGTATTCGAGCCCTGGCCGGAATCATTGCATTATGTTTTGGGGCAAGACAATTTTTTTTTCCCACAGTGCTGTCTCCACCAAGGTGTGTATGTTGAGGAGGAAGGAGAGGATAATCCTGCGATGGACTAGCATCTTATTTTGTAGGAGTAAAATACTCCTACTATATATTGAAACTGGAAGAAGCTCCGGCCTGACGGGCCACTAGCCCGGGGGGGGGCCTCCCCTATATGGCCTATACGGGGACGTGCCGCTGGATAGGGTATGGTTTTTGACTCCTTCGGTCCTGAACAGGGTATATAATTTCAAGCTCCTGTCCTAAACAGGGCCTGAATCTGTCCTAGACAGGGTATGGCTGCAAGACTGTCGTCCATGTATTTACATTGTTTTCGCTTTCACTGCAATAAAAAAAGCATTATTTTATTCGGTGGGATAGGTGTTTCTGCATTTCAATGCTTCAAACGTCGCGTATGGGACGCAATCACAATAAAGCGCAAATGATTGTTGATGTTGTCCTTTGTCCTAAATAGGGTCTTAGAATAGGGGGTGTTGTCCTACACAGGGTAGGTACTTTTTAAGTTTTTATTGTCCTAAACAAGGTCAGGGTTTCAAACTTCCAGCTGCACCCCTATACCTAAACTTAGGTCAAGAACCCCCCTCCCCCCCCCCCCCCTCCCCAGGGACTAGGCTTCAACAGTTTTTTGAAAAGCCATGAAGAAGGAAAGTAACTTTTAGATCTTTTACGACCAGCGCGTACCATGCATACGGGGAAAAGTAATTATACCCGAGGCCTCGAGCCCGAGACGCCGTCCATATCTCTACTCTTATATAACATTTTGACGTAATATATCAATCACGAGAGGCAGTCTTTCATCGGAATATCCAAACTCCGAGAAGAGAGTTGAAAATACGACGCGCAGCGGAGTATTTTTGACGAAATTCGAGGTGTTTGGATAGCCGATGAAACACTGTCTCGAGTGTTTGATATATCTTCTCGATCGAAACAGAAACTTCGGAGTAAACGGAGAAATAAAATCGTAAAAAATCTATGCCAATTAAGATCGGGTTTCAATATTCTTTGTTTTAACTTGATGAATTATTAATGAGTTTGAGAAAGAAAAAGTAACAAGGGGCAAAAACGAAATAGTCCGTTTTACTCTACCAATTGCCCTTTATGAAATGTCGAAAGGGGTAAGGAATTATCCCTTATATTACTTTTCTTTTAATCCACCAAACACCGGGCAGTCGATCTATCTAAATATTCTAAATTGTTTTCTTTTATTTAAAGCCGAATGGACCCCTGTCGAAAGTGAAAATTTAATTAAAGTAGAAATACGTGTCACTTCTTGAGCTACGTAAAAAAGGCAACATCCTCAATTTTATTGATGGTTTATACACGTTTTTATTTCGTCAGGTAGCGAAAAGGAAGTTTTATTTTGTCTTCAAAAGGATATAAAAGAGCAAGGATAGTAAGGATCTGGACCTTGGGTTGAGCTCAGGGGGGGTACTCGGGATTTCAAATGACGGGTATGATCGAATGGGAGCGAAAATCATGACCCAAAAAATCCCTGAGGCTTCCAACAAAACCCAAAAAAAACCCTGGACCAAAAACCAACCCCCAAAAAATCCCATTTCAAATTTCTAAGCCACGAAATAAATCAGAAAGGGAGAATATAAGATATAACACACAAAAAAACACACATTAGAAACACGTTGAGTGTTTGTACTTTATTCACAGAACTATGTGGTCAAAGCATTGCCACGAATTTTGAGATTGTTTGTAATACCCCCAAAAATCCCTAGTTAAATCAAGCCACCCAATAAAATACTTGCCAAATTTTGCTACCCAAAAAAATCCCGGAATCGAAAATTTCAAACCCAAAAAAATCCTTCGATCATCCCCGTAACTTTAAATCCCGAATAACCCCCCCCCCCAACTGGGGGGTTGAGTGCCTTCAGTGAGGTGTAGCGGAGAGGGGGAGGGGTGATGGAGTGGGTTCAGCACTTGCGATAACAATATTATTTTGGACAAGACGGCGTTGCCGCTCAGAAATGATTTGCCGTTAATTTAACCTTTGGTTGTTTGCATATTGTAAAACAACTGCTGTAGAGGCTTCTATTTTGATTGTTTTTCGTCGAAACTGTGCCATAATCCCCCTACTTGTTTTAGGTAGATGGAAAGGGTCGAAAAGAATTTCAACTTGAGAAACTCTGCCGAAATTTTTCACGTTCTCACTAAAGTTCTCACATTTTTTTCCGAAAAGGATCATAATTGTTCTTTTTTCAACAACTCGGCTGGGTTATTTTTAAAAGAACAATCATGATCGGTTTTGGAAACAAAAATGCGAGAACTTTAATGAGAACTTGAAAAATTCCGGCAAAGTTTTTCAAGTTGAAATTCATTTCGACCCGTTCCATCCACTTCCCCTTAAACACAAAACAATTAATTTAGACGTCCTGATCTTTCAAATCATCGTGTTTTTTATTTCATTTATGGAAATCGTGAGCAAAAACCTACCGAGTGACTAGTACGAAAGCGATTGCGTGACACGCAAGTTTCAAATTAGTCAACATGTCATCGGAGAACAACAGTTTGTCTGGTTTGTTTCCGACCATGAAGAACTGAACGGACCGGCGTTTCGGTCGAGAAATCAAAGGATTGATACAAGAAGGGTATATTTATTCGACGGTTGTTTAACAAGAGATGGGAATATATCATGGCAGACCTGAAAGTGGTCGAATGTTGAATGTCAACACGGAGATGTACTGAAGTTGTCGACAGCACGCTTGAAGACTGATCGCTATTAAAGATGGCGATAGGATTCGAAATTCGCTTTACCCTCGATATTTAGAAGATATGGTGTTCAGGATGATCTTAACAGGGAGCTTCTGCTGTAGATTACATCTAAATACTAGTAGAAAACGGAGGAAAGACTCAGAAGAAGACGTTTTGGACTCTCAGGCCGGGAGAATGTGGGTATTGTTCACGTTTCAGTGACAGATAATTTTGTAATTATAAGTATTTTGAGAGCGTTCGCACTCAGCGCGTATAGAGAGCCCGAAATAAATTTTTACACTAGGTTTTAGAATGGCATTTCCCCTTTCAAAATATCTGAAATTCAAGTTATTTAGAGTTTTACCGGGTAGAGAAATTCTTTCTCGAAAAAGAGCGCCAAATTAAGAATTACGAGCAACCGAATTTTAGTTATTTTCAGCGGCTCGCCGTGACCTTCGCAATTAACTTACAGAAGAAAGATTGGACTCAAATGACTTATAAACACTTCAATAGTCCATTTCTAGGCTCAAAAACGGGGTTTCATCTAATGCGAATGAGCCAGTGCGAAGTTTACGACACGGTGTTAGTCATGTTTATTTTGTGTGTTTTAGAAGACACTGGGGTTCATAACGGTTTTGTAATTTTTTGACCGGTTGAAGAAATATTTGAAGAAAAAAATCCCACCACGTTTCTAGGCCTACCATAGGCTTTCTTTGGGCGGCATATCAATAATTCTGATGTGCAACTTTTGTGCCACTTATTTTTGTTTTCGCGCGGTATTAGTGGATCTTTGCTCTTAAGTATCTATATGACCAAGCCAAACATCTCATAACAAAACCATTAGTTATCTCTAATATAAAGAAAAGAAACATTTATCGCCGGTACTTGTTTCTAACGTATATCCTTCTCCGTTCATAGAAAAACTCACTAAGACCACAAGACCAACAGCCAACAACAAATCCACGCAGGAATTTTACAGCGGTTTTACCCTATACTTACGGGTACTTACCACAACAGCCGTTCAACTACAAATCGGACCTCTGAGGGAACAACATCCGTTAGTCGTAATGATAATGAGGATCGAAATACACAAATAGTAGCGAACCAACGTGCATAAATAGCGACGTGCAAACGATCGATCTCATTGCTTGATAAAGTCTAGCAGTATTGCAGTCAAAACGTCTTGCCACTATCGCGAGACAAATCGAATAAACGTTCATTCCTATCCTACACCACGATGAACAATATTCACATCTTTAATGACAGTTTCTTCAAATGTGTTTAAACAAAAACGTGATAAAATAGTGCTGCATAACTCTGGTAGACAACTTTCTCTGAGATTATTTACGGTTTTAAGTGTATTGAAATGATTTAACTCTATACCTATTGTAATCATTAAGTCTCCTAGCAACCGTTACAAGGGAAACGGCATCAGAGCAATCTTAAAACATGCATAAGTAATGTTCTATTCTGTGTCCAAGTGTGGAGTATTTTGGAGAAAAAATGGACAGTCTACAATCATTTGAAAATCACTGGCACAATTCAGGTTTGAAAAATTAGCATAATGGGATAAAACGGTACCCGTACGGGAATGCCGATTTCAGAGCGATGTCCCGCTAGCCCATCAAAAAAAAATATTTTTCTGCACTACTTAGATGTTAATCTGTCTTTTTTTGCTATTCTCACAAATATAGCAGGGGGGTGCAACGACTCGAACATTTTTCAGACTTGGCTCCTAGACTATAAGGATTCTTACGCGAACTTTTCCGAAATGAGATGCAGGGCTCTTATTTATACTCGCGCTTGTAAGGGACTGGGGCGAATAGAGTATTTATTTGCTCGACAATTTCCGTTTCATTTGTAAATTGTCTTGTTTTCTTTTTTGGCATCAGACATGGTATGCAATGCATAAAAAATTTTCTTTTTTTCTTCTTACTTGCTGAGAGAACAGAGTCACATTCTGCTGTCGAGTACGACAAAGTATCTTCTGCTGGATCGTTGATTTGTAGCTGGCTGCTGTTACTATCGTGCAATTTAGAATCTAGTTGTTCCAAGGAAGGATCTGGAAAAGAAATCAACGAATCGTTAAAGAACTTGGTCTCCTACGCAGTAGTGCATCCCTGAACTCTCTCTTTCATGCCCTCAATAGGGGTAACATTAGGCTAGAAAAGAGTCCAGGATTATTTGTGTGCGTATACTAAAAACGAAGGAGTGTGACGTTACTTCTAACGCACGCCGAGGTTGGAATTGGTCGCTCAAATGACGAATTCAACAACGCCACCCCATGTGTGACTCCATTGCAAGAACAGTTGTCATAAATTAAATTACGTCCAAAGCCAAAAGGTACTAAATCCAGATAAATAATAACAATAAAAAAAATACTTAATTGACCACTCCCCGATTGGGGCTTTTCAGGGCCAATGTAAATAAATACTGAAACAAACAAATAAACAAAACATGGTTTAAAATCAGGAGATAGACCATTTGGCTATTTACAAAGGTAGCTGAGGAGTTGAACTCGGGACTACCAAAAGAAAAACACCAGCTAGTGGTCAGAACGGGATTTGAACCAACGAGTTCCGGATTTCGAGTCCACGCTGTCTTCTTACTATCAGCATCGGACGATAAATAAATTGAACTAACTGATGACTGAAATTAGTCAGACTCCTATGACCTGTACCTTGCTTGAGAAGACAGCCGTCTCTGAGGATACATCTGGAAAAAAACAAAATCAATATGAATCTTCAAAACACTTAACCTTTTAGCCCAAACAGCAAAATTAACAATTCTTAGATTAAAATTTCTCAAGCGCTGGAATATTTGACTCTCAAACAAATAACAAAAGCACAGCCAAGGTATCTATTTTTTTCTGCCTTAAAGTTTTTTACTTTCAGCTTTTCTTTTATAACAAGACAGAAGACCGCAAACAAACAAAAGTGTTTTTTGGAAGAATGGACGGGAATGTTAAAATGCTCCGAGGCACTTTTAGAAGCGCATTCATCGTTGCTTTTTACAGCTATATAGTTTCACTAATGTGTAACAGTTTATCATATGGTCACCAAAATAACACTTCATTATATAGACCGTAAACCTAATAAGTATAGATTCTTTGTTGTTTTAATGGAGTAATATGACGTCATTTATGACCCCATTTGACTGCCTTTATTGGATGAAAAATTGCATAATTATTAAAAATTAAATGAATAACCCACGAAAGCAAGTTCTGATAAAAATATTGTTTTCGATAAAACTTTTGTTTTCATTTGCAATATCAGTCCAATCAATGTCTTCTTACTATCAGCATCGGACGATTGAAAAATTGAACTAACTGATAACTGAAATTAGTCAGACTCCTATGACTTGTACCTTGCTTGAGATGACAGCCGTACTCTTCCGTCACGTAGCCACTGGACACAGTCTCAAAACTTCCGTGCGATGAAGAATCAAGTTTCTCTGAGGATACATCTGGAAAACAACAAACTCAACGAATCTTCAAAACACTTAACCTTTTAGCCCAAACAGCAAAATTAACAATTCTTAGATTAAAATTTCTCAAGCGCTAGAATATTTTACTCTCAAACAAATAACAAAAGCACACCCAAGGTACCCATTTTTCTGCCTTAAAGTTTGCACTTTCTTCTTTTCTTTTATAACAAGACAGAAGACCGCAAACAAACAAAAGTGTTTTTAGAAGAATGGACGGGAATGTTAAAATGTTTCGAGGCACTTATAGAAGCGCATTCATCGTTGCTTTTTACAGCTATAAAGTTTCACTAATGTGTAACAGTTTATCATATGGTCACCATAATAACACTTGATTATATAGACCGTAAACCTAATAAGTATAGATTCTTTGTTGTTTTAAGGTCGCGGGGGATACCTACAGCATGAATAAATTCATTAGGCGAAATTTTTCTTGACCTGCATCTTTTGAAACGCTTATTTCTCGACCGTTATGGGTGCGATTAAGCTCAAATTTTACAGAGACGTTAAGAAATGATGGAATATTATGAATGTCATCTTTTACTTGGAAGATTTCTCTTGACGGCGGTAATATAGCCTCGGAAGTGACAAATTGGGAGAAACATGATTTTGTGGCAGAGTTTGCGGATCGATTAGGAGACAACACTCTGTGATCTTGTCAATAACTGATCAATCAATACCTATAGTGTGTCATAACAGAAGCGGATTTTTTAATTTAAAGTTTGCCAGCAAGTTATGATGCTTTAAATGCGCAAATTTGAATTTAATGCTTTCTATCTCTTTCTAAAAGCGCTCTTTTAAAATTCCGCTTCTGTTATGACACACTACAGTATTCCTAGCTTGCCTCCCTGCGGTGGCGGGCATGAAGTTCCATATCCGCGATGAATTCTCTGCCACAAAATTGTCGGAAAAGTCCAAACTTTGAGATTTCCGAAGTGTCCCGATCAAAACACGGTTTCCAAATGGTAATTATTATATTACACGCTTTTATGGTGAGAACAATGCGTTTTCAAAAAGACAAACAATTCCACACGCAAACACATCAAATCACGCGCGCGTGCTCATATTTTTATGCAAATATCTCGTCGTAGAGTTGTCGATGTCAGTCGTTGCACTTCGTGCATACGCTTTCAATAAATGCAAAATGATGAACCTAAGCTGTCCCCCGCGACCTTAATGGCGTAATATGACGTCATTTTGACCCCATTTGACTGCCTTATTTGATGAAAAATTACATAATTATTATACAATTAGTTGTATAACCACGAAATCTTCAAAGCAAGCTCTGATAAGACTATTGTTTCCGATAAAACTTTTGTTTTCATTGGCAACAGCAATCCAATCATTTTTAATGCCTTTATTATTCTTTTTTCTTAAAAATCAATGTTAATGGACTGTAAAACTTAAGTCACCAATAAAAGAAGATTAATTTTTAAGGTACAACTTAAATTGTGTGCAGTACACGAAAGCCAGCGGTAACTTGTGTTATGACACATGTTAATGTCTTAAAACGTGACAACAAAATAGAAGTTTACGTTCGGTCGCATTAAAATTCATTTCGCAGAAAATGCCTTTAACGGGGTTTCGTCAAGCACGCTTAATTTTCACCTGCCAACTAGCTACATGTAGATGTATTTTTTAAAGTGCTTAAAAGAGATAAAATCTATTTACTTTGAGATGATTTTTTAGCTCGAAAAAACGAGCAAAAGACGCATTGCAAACTGTCTTACTATTCTGTACTGACGTCTTGAAAGTGCTTTATAACTGATGAGCAAATTCCATCAGCCATTGTTAGCTCCGAATTTTGGTACATTTAACAAAAAATAAACTCCCTGGAACTTTAAAACAATTCTTTTTAAAGAAATAAAAGTTCGAATTCTCGGTCCTGTCGCGAGATTCTTCATATTAGACAGACGAACGAAGAGTCTGAAGTAAATGGGGGTTTTATTGAAAAAAGCAGTCACCATGGCCATGTGTACCTACTGCAGCAGTATATCAAGTGTTGCATAACATAGAAACCACTCCCGAGATCGTTTCCACCAAATGCCATGAAAGGAAATTTATATATGTTATTTGCCGGCCGGGAGGTCCGTATTGGGAAAAACTGAGGCCGAAGGCAGAGGGCCGTGCTCAAGACCGAGGGTACAGTTTTTCCCAATAAGGTCCAGCCTAGGCTGGCAAATAACGTTTTTATTTTTTTCCTACTTTAATTTGTTTGGAAAAGAAACCGAGAAAAAATGTGTCGCAAAATCTGCAAATGATGTTGAGTCCGACTCGATCGACGAGCAAGAGTGAAGAACTCTGTTTGCTATTTAATTCGGAATAAAATAGCTTCGTTTAAAACGAACCGTACACAAGAAAGGTTCAGCATATTTAATTTACACTGCAGAGAATCAAGGAAAGCAATTAAAATCATAAATATGGAGCACATTAGCCACAAAAATTAGAACATTTAAATCGATTCCGGCTTCGATCACGAACAATTCCCGATAAATGTTTTAAAAAGTCTTGAAAGAAGCTTTGCTCGCAGAGTGTTAATCCTATTTCTCTTGACTCAAAAATTCTCTTTGACTGAAACGCATTTTATCAAGCTATTCACACTTGTATTGAACAAATTAATAATCTCTGCGATGATTCCCAGCAGAATTTTATTCTGATAAACAGTGCCAAACTGAATGAAATGCGTAGTGTCTACGAACGGCACAATATTATGATAATTACATGTAATTTGTCCGTTTTTAATCAAAGAATCTCATTTCCTTGAATGATGCCAAATAGCGCTCTGTTTGTAGGCAGTTTAACTCTTAGAGGGAGTCTAAAAACCGGTGAAAATTACCGCAATGGCATGAAAATCATTGCGAAATGCACAAACAACCGCAAACTACGAACGGTAAACTACAAATCTCAACAAACTTACTAACATTGGTAATGAAAACCAAACGGAATTGTGTTCGTTTTATAAGCAATGTGGTCATACTTACAATCATGGCTCATTTACACTCCTTTAATGACGGACTAAACATAGCTTTTTTCCCTCTATGGCATCTATCATAAAAGTTATTCGTGTTATCTAAATTAATTTTTATAGTCAACTTACTTGGCTTTTTAAATAGAAACTCTTTGCACGCCAAGTAATCCTCTTCCAAAACAGAGGTTTCTATTTTCACGGACTCTACGCCAAATCTTTCCTTAATATCATCTGTCAAAAGGTATTTCTCTGCAACTGCATTCAGATGACCAGAACAACAGTCCTTCCACAAGCGTTCGAGACTTTCAAGATTTTGGACCTCAACTGCTATTTTCATTTCACCCTCGCGTTCTTCGCCTGGTCTTGAGACATTGATTACTTTGACAAGATGATGAGCGTGTTGACGTTGTTCGCTAACAGGATTGGTGGCTATTTCTGTCTGGAACAATTTTCCAGAAGCCAGTTTGTCTTGTATTTCTTCTTCTAACTGTAGGCGAGTCTCCCCATGTGTGTTCGTAAAATTACCTCTGTCTACGTTTTTTTAATAAGCAACGTACATGAAAGAGAAAACAAAACGGACATAACACTGGAAAAACTGAACCCTTTACAGACTTGGCTAAATTTCTGTAAATTTAAATTCTACAGACTTTCTATAAAAAGAAATTTTAAGGTCTTCTTTCACCGTCATAATAGAATGTTTGTAAATTATGGTTTTACATACATTTTGCATACTTTTTGTATTTTGTAATAAGACAAAATATTTATAAAATGTCTGTGAATTCTTAGTGCTCAGAGTATGAAGCATTGACCATAATTTACAGACTTGACAAAATCTCTTTATTAAGTCTGTAAATCTACGTTTTACAGAGGATTTGAGTGTTTGCATAAAAGCTTCAAATTTTATATAATGTCTGTAAAAGCACATAAGCAGGGCTTTGTAAAATGTATGTAAAAGCGCATAAGCAGGGCTATGTAAAATGTATGTAAAAGCGCATAAGCAGGGCTATGTAAAATGTATGTAAAAGCGCATAAGCAGGGCTATGTAAAATGTATGTAAAAGCGCATAAGCAGGGCTATTTAAAATGTATGTAAAAGCGCATAAGCAGGGCTATGTAAAATGTATGTAAAAGCGCATAAGCAGGGCTATGTAAAATGTATGTAAAAGCGCATAAGCAGGGCTATGTGAAATGTATGTAAACGCGCATAAGCAGGGCTCTGCAAAATGCATGTTAGGCCCGGTTCATACGTCGCATATCTGCCGTGTCGAATTCAATTAAACGAATTAGATTTGGAAGAAGTTCAACGTCTGAATCGGCTGTCGAATTTCTGCCGCACGTTCGACTAGTCTTGTCGCATTATCCGACAGAAATGCGACGCCGACTTAAACGTCGAACTTGGCAAAAGTGTAGAAGACCAATGCAAGTCAACACAATTTGCGTACTTACCTTGCAAGCATAGCTTCAACAGAGCGAGAAATATAACCGGATTTTGGCTGAATTTGGTTACGGTAAATACCTAATCGTACCGCTCGTTTGGTCTCGACATGGGCATTTTGGTCGGCTGTGTCTCGCCAAAATACGAACCATGGCTCTGCCAAACTCGCCTGATATGCTATCGAAGATTACCAAAAAGGTACGAGTAGGTATAATAAGCAGGGCTCTGTATAATATCTGAAAAACTAGCCTGCGAACAGGACTCTGTACTCTGTGAAAGTACACAAGTCGAAATCTGTGTTATTTATTCATTTATTTATTTGTCTGCTTATTTATTTTTCAATTAATTATATGTTCGATAAGCTTTAGTGACACATCGCTTTTAGAAGTACCAATATATCGAGAGTTCGCTATATCGAAAACCTCGATGTAACGAATATCGGGGTACATTTTACGTTTGGATCTTCGGATTGTGTTCGTTAAAACGAGGATTTTGTAATATCGCGGATTGTTATATCGTGGTTCTGTTCCATATATTTTATTGTAACTTTGGCCGGCCAGAAGAATATCATTATAATATATATATCATAATATTTATTTTTATTTATTTATTTATTTATTGTATGCGGAAAGAACATCGCGTCCTGTTATCTTTCTGTCTGCTTCGGCCGAGAAGAACTGGTTCCGAAGACCGAACCGATCATGCGCAAGATGAATAAATCCCGGCGTCCTCTCTGGCTCTGACTTTTGGCGGTTGATTCGTAACGGGTCGAAGCGGTCGAAGCATGGTCAAAGTGTGTGTACAAATCCATGTTTAAGAAGCTTTTTACTCGCTAGAATGATAATTTCGTTCGCCTAAAGACAGCTTATCTTCTCGTGTAGCTCCATGGAGTCTTCTATAACCGGATCTCCGATCGTTGCGCCTGTTGTGGGCAAGGGTCTTTCCAAGGTAAGGTTTTGCACAATAGTTATACGAGTTTCCATCAGAGGGTTTCCATGAGGCTTTATTAAGCTTAATATTTTCTAGGTAAGCTTTACCCGGTTTATTTTATTTATTTTATTGTTTGTTTCTTTCTGCTCGTACACTTGTCGTACGAATTCGACGATTCATAAACATGTCAGACATGTGTACAGTGTATGTTTGGCATTTTGTTATTATTTTTTTTTTTATCTGTTTATCATTTATTGTGGAAATTAAAACACCGAACTCCTCAACATGTCTGTCTTATTGTATTATTTCCAGATACAGATGTTTAGGGTTGATTGCAACATATAGCATCTATGACCATGTAAGTACAAGACTTAGTTTTGTTCCTGACAATGAGTACTAATTTCAACATGTAAAGTACATTGTGAGCATTGGTACATTTATTTCAATCTCTCTGAAACTCTACATGTATGTAACCAGAGAGAAAAGTCATCTTATTTTCGTTCTTGACTGTTCTTTGTGATTTTGTTCCGCCCATTTAGATATTCCCCTGCCCCCACTTACTGCCCCTGGGTCTCTGAGGATGGTGATCCCCAAATAAAAACCACCTGTATTAATGATCAATTCTAATGCCTTGAGACCTTCCTTTGAACTTTTTTCGGCCCAAATACCATGGTAGTCAATTAGCAAAAGATCCATAACTTGGAGGAGTTTTATTTAAATGAAGAAAACTTCATTGATCAAAAGGGGCCATGTTTACTTGCCTGGATGTCATCCCCACCTTTTTTCAGGGTCTGGATTATGGGGGGCCCTTTCTTATATAAACAGGGCTCAAAATAACAGCCGTTCAATGGACAATGTCTGGCAAAGATGACAATTTGTCCGGACAAAGTTTCAGTTTGCCGGTCATTTTCACCGGTCACATACATGGCTTTGAGAATGATAACTGATGACCAGAAGGGCATTAGAAAGCGATCTATTCATAAAAGCTGCAGCTAAAACAGTGAAGAAATAGCAAACAAACTTAGTAAAGGGTGTGGTTTGGGGGTGCTTGGTGGGCTGGGGGGCGGGGGGCGGGGGGAAAAAAAAAAAAAAAAATCTAACGAACAGCAGAAATGAGTGGTAGTTTAAAAAGTGCTATTTTCAATATTTTGACTGTTCAGAAATGACACATGACCGAGCTAGAATCTGTCTGGCTGGACAACATGATCGGTAACTGTCCGAAAATTATTTTGAGCCCTGTATGAAGGTCTGGGTCTGCCACTTTGTGGCAGACAAACTTATGCACTGTATTGTCTTGTATTGTCCACACTATGACTCACCATAATAGAGAAAAATATTAACAAGCCAAGTACACATCTGTAGCCCAGACATCCAGATCCTGGATGGCTACCCCCAGCATTATTCACTGGCCCTACCTAATGTACCAGTATGAGAGTGAAGCAACTTACCAAAGAACCCAACAGACTTATCCTTGTTAGTGCTGAAACAAGGACTGCATGGTACATGTGAGTGCACTAGCAGTCCAGTGCATTTACATGTACCATTAGGCCACCCCTTCTCCCAATAAATCATAATAATATCAGCATAAACATTAACACAAGAAGGAGCATGTTTTCCCCTAATTTGAGTACAGTAAAAGCCTGCGATTAAGAACCTATTATTTTTCCAGTTAGCCTAAACAGGTTCTTACATAAAGGGGTATTAACACAAATTCAGGTTAATAAGGTTCTTAATAGGTTCATAATTTCTGAAAAAAAGTTTCAATATTGTTATAGAGATTTAAGTTGTTTTCCGCCTATTCCTTGTATAAAATTTGCATACCACATACTGGTAAATGCTTACAATGTATGCTAAAATGAAGCACTAATTATTTAGAATATGACATGATTTTATGCATAGTAATGCTTTGTCCAAACTTATTTCCCAAAAGTAAACATTTTTAATCATTTTTAAAAAATAGAACCTGGTTCCAAATTTGAGGCTTAATATGTTCTTATAAAAATGGTCAGGTATCTACAGCGTTATTTTCAAATTTTAGCCTAACTGGTTCTTAAATGTTTAAGGTTCTTACTCGCACGTTTTTACTGTACGCTTATAAATGCTAGAATATCGTTGATTTTGTTGTGACTTTGAATATGTGCTTCTTCTTATTTTGCTTACAAGTGTTTATCTTTATGCTATGATTCTTCTGTCACCATTATTGACTAAGCTGCACTGTACATGTGTGCCATTACTTATGCTTATTCTTGTCATACCATATTTGCCATTGGAAACCAGCTGTAAAGGCCAATTTACATAGTATGATTTTATTGCATGTGACATGGTTGTGAAATGCTAACAACAGGTTTATGACACAAATAATTATTGTGTTGTGAAAATCCAACCTACAGCGTACAACTAGCTTATGAGTGTCATAGGCCTGCCGTGCCGTAAGCTTGTCACAAAATCGTACCGTGCAAAGTACAGTGTACCTAAAAGAATACAGTCATAATCAGTTTGGTGATGGTCCATCAAACCCTGTAACAGATTTAGATACATGTACATGTATATGACTGACTGACTGACTGACTGACTGACTCAGGGACTGCGCAAAAAGAATTTGAGTGGGGGGGGGGCTGAAAGTCGAACCCTGAACTGAGTAAACTTTGGGGGGGGGGGTCCGTGGGAGTACAGGGCATGCTCCCCCGTGAAATTTTGGATTTCAAATTCACTTAAATACCGGAAAATGCATTTGAAATGAGATGTTACCAGAAGAAATGAAAACAGAAAAGGCAATTTCACTTTATGTTACAAAATCAATTACATGTACCATTAGAGTGGGCTTGAAAACAAACCGTATCATCTTATAAACTTAACCCATTTGGTGGGATCGAAATGACCAACGATGAAACAGGCCTTAGCTTTTAAGTCCCCTTAAAAACCAAGTTTTTGGTAAAGGGCATAATCCTGTAGTAGCCTAACCTTGACTACCCGTAACCATTTTCAAATAATAACCGAAAACCTTAAAGACAACTGTCCGCATTTCCTTTTTTTATGTATCTACGTTGAAGGCGAGTTTATTTTGGCTATAGTAACTGCTGTTACTATCGTCCTTTACAAACTAAATCAATAATATGGCTTCCAGAATTGAAATATTTTAAGTAATTTGTCGTTTGTTTTTTCATTCATTATTTTCTTTCCCTTGTTACTGTAAAAAAGTGGGGGGGGGGGCTAAAGCCCCCCTAGCCCCTTCCTCTGAGCGGTCCCTGTAGACTGACAATAAGAGTATATCTTCATTGTGCCTTACACTTCAAAATGAAGGTATTGGTTGAGTTACAGAAAGGTTGTATAGCAACTACCGGTATGGTAACAAATTACTGAACTATAACATGCAATGAAATTACAATGCAAACTACAGTCGAATCCCGATAACTCGAACCTTCAAGGGAAATCGAAAAAGGTTCGAGATATCGGGAGTTCAAGTTATCGAGGGTAAAATTAGCAAGAAAATGACCTGAAGGGGGAATCGAAAAGGTCGAGAGGGGGGTTACTGAGGGTTAGAGTTATCGAGATTCAACCGTATGCCTGACTGATTGACTCACATTTTGTTGTTATTGTAAAATGTTTGTGCTAGTCAATTTGTAACAAACTGCTCTCCCTTATTCAATTTCAGATCCCACATTCAATTGCTGAATTATCTTATGAACTGCAAGGGGAGTTGATGGCCTTTCAATCAATGTTAGTCTCCACCCAAGAGAAAAGAACCTTTTAAGGACATATGAGTCCTGTTCATGAAAATAAGCAGGGCTCATATGTCCTTATTAATAAAGCCTGGTTTACACTAGCAACGCAAGCGCAAGCACAAGCATGATCGCGCAAAAAGGACAAATTTTGATCCTTGTGTTTGTGCTTGCTGTCAAAATGAAATACGCTTGTGCTTTTGCTTGAGTCGAAGCCATTTTCACGGAGAAATACAGTGTAAGAGCTGTTATCCTTGCACTTGTGAAAACCAGGCTTAACAGTTGGTCATTGGACATTGGCCGATCAAAATTTGTTCATGTCTGACGAAACGCCAAGTTTGGTCGGACATGATGTGGACAATTAATTAAATCATTGTCTGCCAAGTGGTGTTTCTTGGCATTTCCTTTCCAGAGGAAAAAATTTTTTTCCCCTTGGGGAAGTTGAAATAATTATATTAGTTCAATATAAAAAAAAATTTTTTTATTAAAAATAATAAAAAACCCCCCCCCAACAAAATTAAAAAAAACACAAAAAAAACGAAAAAACCAAAAAGACGGAACAGAACAACTTAGTTTGACTGACAATAGATGGATCCAAACTGTCCAATTACTGTTGACAAATTTAATATGAGTCTTACAGCCAAAACATCACGGCTAAACTGACCAATCAACATCAACGAACCTGACTTATAACATCATCGACTGACAACAACTTTTCACTTGACTCTGAAGATGACTTCCGCTCAGGTTGTTGAAACGTCAGTCACCAACAACAGTTCTTCTCAGAACTACTCTCACCCAGACGATCACACTATATGAACTACTGATAGTCCTGGGTTCAAACCATTTACTGTACTGCTAAAAGTGTTTAGACTAGATCTACATTATCAAGCAGCTTACGTTAAGGTATACATGTATATAAATACATCGATGCTCACATGGAAGTATGAATGTACCGGTACATGTAGCATCATACTCACATTCACATATTTTATCCGTTGAAGAAAGCTTATAGGTTTAAAACATGCTACATGTAATAGATATTTCAAATTGTTATAAAAGCATGTTTGCAACAAGTGGATTTTGATGATTATGTTTATGTATTATTAAGCAGATTAAACTACATGTATTGACAGTACATCTATATTAGAATGTAGGTTGAGACTGATTTACAATTAAATAACATGATAGATTATTTAAATTGTTAACTATTAGAGGGGATATTAATTTGTGTGTTTATGTTATGTCTCTAATAAGACTATAATTTACTATGTTGGAAAACGAGAGGGGTGAAATACATGTTTTGTGAAATCATACTTTATTTTTTTTAAATAATATATTGTAATGATACATGCAGAGCAGGTTGTTTTGAAATAAAGGTTTTATGGCTTGCAGTTTTCAGACTACCTTTTTTTATCACGGTCGACTTCCGAATGAAATGCAATGCATGTTGTCATTTCATGTTAGGGTAAATCACATTTACAGTGTGCTACAGCCATTTAAATATATGTTCATTAATTTTACTAATTTGTAAAGAGATTTTATAAAACTGCAAAATCTCTTTAAAAAAAGACATTTTGCAGCCCTTTGAATTGATCTATGGAGTACAGATATTTTACATAGATTTTATTGTTCTGCTTGAAATCTATGTAAAATAAGTACAGAGATTTAACAGAGATTTTATTACATTCTTCTTAAATTTGAAAATTATTTGCATAATTTACAAAGAAAACACCAACATTTTATAGACATTATATAGACATTTTACAGATATTATGCAGAGAATCCGTTAAATTCACAGAGATTTTACAGATGTTACAAAATCTCTGTAAGTGTGCACATTTACAGACTTTGGAATTTACAGTATAAATATATACATTTTATAAACATTTTACATAATTCAGAAAATCTCTGTAAAACTTTTACAGAGATTTTACAGACATGTAATAAAATCTCTGTAAAATAGTTAACAAATTTACAAGAAAAATACCAAGTTTTTACAGATATTATGTATACAAAATTAGACAAAATTTACATACTTTCTATGAGATTTACAAAATGTCTGTAAGTGTGCACGTTTACAGACATTGAAATTTACAAGTAAAGTACAAAGATTTTATAAAATTTACAAAGATTTTAATAACATTTTGCAAGTCTGTAAATGGTTCAGTTTTTCCAGTGTAAGCTGTTTAAATTATCAAAAATCAAACTTTTTCCGCCATGTGAGCTACTTAACGTGTACTTTTCTTACCCTGGAATTAACAGTGGTTAAAGGACGCCATTTTACCTAGGTGTAAAAAAAATTATCTGGGGAAAGTACGATTTCACATGCAACCGATTTCACCCCAGGAAAATTAACCAAGGTAAATTGAACTCCTCCTCCTGTTACGAAATCAAAGGGAACTTTAGAGCAAAGATTGTTTTAGCATATTTTGCAGTTGTCTGCCAAGTTTTGGCTTTTGAACCAGGTCGCCGACTCGACACCGCCATTTAAGATATCGCGTATTATCCTCGATTCCTTTTCTAAATGCCGTCGTAAGTTATTTTTATAATAACACAGTTGATGGTCTTGATGTTGCCTCCTTGTTACTTGATTGTGCTTTGCATCTTCTGTTTTCATGTGCATGTGAGTCCTTTCATGTATGTATTTGTTCATCTTAAAAAATTATACCATTTTTTTTTAATGTATAACACTTACAATTTACTGCAAGATTTACAGTCATGGCCTCTGTTTCAGAAGCAGACTGAGTATAATCTTGGGGCAACAATCCTTCTCCCTTCATTGGCGAGTATCGATTTCTTTCTGAAATGCGGAGAAAATGCAACACCATTGTCTTCAGTTTAGGAAGCTTAAAAATGTACCAAACTGTACAAAACCAATGCACCAAACTGTCTATTCTAATATTTTAACCTGTAGTAGATTTATTTTCAATGATAAATCAACTCTTCAAGTTCTTGTCGCAGAATCTGGTGTGTATCCGTGATTTTCTTTCATCTCGACTAGTTGTTAGGCCCAACGAATTATTTGGGAAGTTTGTTCCTCTGTCTTGCCCTACGCTTCGAACGCTGTTACCGTTTCGTTGTGGAATCAATAAGGACTGAACTTGGCTTGGTCGCGTCAATTTGAAGAATACTAACAGCTAAATGAAAGGCCAATTAGGGGCACAAATCATTAAAGACGATTGCATCTTCATCGCTTTTGTAATGGCAGAAACGTGGCTGAATTTATGGAAAAGTAAACTTTTTTACTCACGCAAAAAAAGAGACGACTTGCATGCCAAGTAATCTTCTTCCAAAATAGTTGTTTTCAACTTTACAGAAACCACACCAAATCTTCTTTTAATATCATCTGTTAATAGGCTTTCCTCGGCTACTGTATTTAGGTGACCAGTATTATAGTCCTCCCACAGACGTTCAAGAATTTCCAAAGTGTGGCACTGCACTGTTATTCTTAAACTACCTTCAGTTGCCTCTTTTACTTCTAGTTCGAGTTTTGATTGAAGATAGCATAGAAGGCAGTAAGGTATGTGCTCAGACGGAATGCCATTTGCCATAGTCTCAAAGAAGTTCTGACACACCTCAGACATAAGCCGCCGTTTTTTGTTCTCTTGCTGTACATGATCGTCAGTGCCTGTGTTTTTGAAGGTAGCATCAACTAACTTTATTGCAATGGGCAACGTACCTGAGAGTGAAGAATTCAAGTTATGAAACTCATAAATAATTAGTCACCTAGCTTATTACCGTAAAATTTGCGGGCTAAATCTTTGAGGCCACGAAAAACAGGTAGACGTGCGCATCCTTAGCGGAGCATTATGCGGAAACAATCTCTTTCCCATTACCCGCGTTACCCAGCATAACGGGCAATTGCTGTTCAGAGGAACGCAGGCACAGAGTAAGAGATAAATACGAAAAGAGTTCGAGTTTTTTGGAAGTTTGATAAAAATGTTTCTCGACTGTTTGAGATAACTTCTAGATAGGAACAAAAAGCAAAGTGTAAACGGAGAAATAAAATCGTTCAATATCTGCTAAAAGAGATCAGTTTATTATCCAAACCACCGTCGCGACGTTTTCTTTTTTTTAACTTGATAAATTTTCACCATACAACACTTCATTGGGTTCCGTGGCAATCCTTTGCATTTATACTTTTCAGAAAATTTGGCAGAGATAATAATTATTAAAAGCGCTTCGCCTAAGTTTCCATCTAAATGTTGTTATGTATATGCTATGTTTACGACAGAACTTTGTGTCGTTGAAATTTGTTCTTAATCAACAGACTGCGAGAAGTCTACTAGCACCGGATTATCGATGGCGCTTTATTTGCGTTCGCGGATCTTGGAGAAAAAAGAAACTCCCCACTGCCAATGGTGCCATTTAACAAGCGAACTCCATTTGACACACTACATCAAACGTTGTTTTGTTGTTGCTACTGATGTTTTCTTTGTTTTCTTCTTTATTTTTTTAAACGGATGTTTAAACCTCATTCAAATGTTACATGGTGAAGTCCGGACAAGCTATTTTACTTTCAGGACGTCAATTAGACTTTCTCATAATTTGATAGAAAACGTACTTTTTCCACTATTTGCCGTCAATCCATGATACCGTGCCAAAAACGTTCTGTTCAAACAAGAAGCTTGGAGTTATGTTTTACCTCTTCTCTCACCGTAATTGCTTCCCCGAAGAAAATAATAGTGTTTTAGCAACAGTAAATAAACTGATATAACAGACATTATATTCATTTAAACGTTAGAATCCCTCAAATTACTCACCACAAGCGGCGAAAGCGTCTTTTAAATCGCACACATCCTTGTGCATGTTTTCTAGTTTATCATTATGTCGTTCTAGTTTATCGTTAATTTTAACCAACTCGTCCCGAATCTTTTCATCATTTTTCTTCCACTGAGTAAGAAGCGCTTTAAAATGTTCCTCGAAAGCAGGGTCCATACACTCAGTCTCCAGTTTAGCTATGGCAACTGCATAACTTGATCCTCCCCAATCTCACCAGTACGTCCCGGATGTCAGCCCAGTAGCTGTTGAACTTTGCATCATCCACAGAAGCTTCCGCTACATGAGCATACACAGTATTTCTGTAATGTTTAAGTCGAACAATATCTGCTTCAAGACTCTGGTCTAATGTAGCAGGAAGGGTTTTCCAACCTGTTGCAGGACCAGGTAGACCACAGATGTTTCTCAAGAGGACGCACAAAATTGTTATGTCAAATTTTGCTGAGGAAACAGAAGAAGGGATTGCTGGGTACAATATGCCCCACTGTATTGGATCAAGGATTCCTTTTGACCTCAGTGACTTTAATATGGCTTGACAATTTGTAAGAACTCTGTAAAGACTTGCCGGTGAATGAACTTTATTGAAAATGTCTCGTAAGGCCTGAGATCCAACTTCAATCAGAAGACGGCAGAGCCTGGCATAATTAGTTTTCTCTTTTGTAGATGCCACTGATGGTAGATACGTCGCCATAACAATGATTGATAGTTATTGGCAATATACGAACTTCATGCCTAGAAAAAAAAAAAAAAAAACATTACGTACGCTGCACGAAAAAACCTGTAAAGATTCAAAGGGTGATGAGGCAGACGATGGAGACTGAAAAAAACAGTGTTCATTCCATTCTTACAAAGTTCTAAAAACTTTCGATGGCGTTCAGGAGGTCTAAATGTTCCCTTGATCTCTTAAATAGTTTTCTCCCTTGTTTAAACGAAATAAATTCAAATGTTCCGTAAAATGGTCATAAAGTCCCCTTTATAATAAAAATAATCCTCGTTGCCTTACAGCGGGTAAAATCATCTAAAAACATTCCCACAGAATGGCCTCAGAAGTAAAGTACTGAGCAGACGGATCGAATTTCTAGCTTCATTTACCAGGGGCGTTTCAGCCGGCTCTGTAATCGATTCAACATTAAATTGGGGACGCTTCTGATATTAATTTTAGCATTGAACCTGAAGGGTGCAAAAGTTGAAATAGGTCAGTGAATTAAATATAGCCCGATTAGTGTATAGGTACAGGTATAGGTATGGATGATATAGGTAATAAAGGCTACATCATGGCTTCAAAATTCTTTTAGTACATGTAATACGATTCGACGCATTTCGAATGATTTACCTATTGAAGTCCGCCAGGTTGAAGATCTCGCCACTTTTAATAAATTACTGTTTAAATCGAAATTACCCATAGAAGAAAGCTGCGGTTGCTCTTTCTGTGGACTGTAATTTTTAAAGATCTTTCTAATTGTGATTTTAGACATCTTTAATTAAAATTGTAATTTTTAAAGAGTTTTTTAATATTAGATGCCTTTTAAAGGAAAGTTATATTTTTATAGATTTCTATTTATTCATACCATAATCAAAATTTGTACATTATATGCACTTTTTAGCTTTTTAAACGTCTTTTATTTGTAATCCTAAGCTCTTCGTGGGTAAAAAATTATGTCTATTATGTCTATGTTTATTAACTACATCATGACTAGTCAAGGTATAAGCAAACTAATGAAGGGATTTTTCATACTGACTAGAAATGGTTGACACTTAAGTTGCCCCCGCTGTTAATAAGTTTTTTTCTTTTCTTTTTTTTTTTTCAGCACATCCGTTACCACAGTCAGTTCTTTTGCTTGCTGTTTTGGCTGTACTAAATTGATTTGAAATTAATTTTCTGTTTGGAATGTTTATAAAGAAAACACTCGCTGGCGGCTCATGTTTTCTAATCGTTTCTGGCCTCTTCTTCAAGATGGAACGAAGACATACGATTTAAAACGAACTGTTAAAGCCAGATGAATAAACAAAACAAAGCGAAATTATGCAAAAAGTCTGAATTACAAGAGCGCAACTGCAACAGCTTGTCATCATTTTGCCGTGTTTTGCTGTAATGAGCGATCTCAGCGAGGATAAACTTTAGCAACAGCTAAACGTTTTAAAATTACCATTTGAGCCCAATTCTCAATTTCAGCCGAATCTAAAAGGATGCCGAAAGATTTTTTAACCTCTGTCAATGCGAACGCCTGCCGCGAGTTTCAATTACATGATGAGCCACTTTATGGGTACCCGCAGACTTCAGTTTCGTCGCACTTTTTCTTTTTATGGATTGAAACTACGTGATAGTGTAGTCAGTATAATTCACAGCAAAACAAATATCTCACTGCAGTAACAAATTGCAAGCAAAAAGAATACAGTTGCTGAAACAGTAACTGCAAGGAAAATTAACGATTGTTTGGGATTTTTTTTTTTTTTTTTTTTTTTTTTTTGGATGCAGGTGATAGCGTAGTGCAATGCTATCACGCGCAAACCGGGAAGAGGGTCCTCGAGGACGTCAAAAGGCACCCGAGCAACGAACTCGGCCTCTCCCCGGGCCAGACTACAGACATGGAAACAGACCTAGAACAGACTCAGACAAAGCATGGAAGGATAGGAGAATACACCCTGCCCACAGGTGAACCTCAACATAGAACAACACATTAGACAAAGGAACATGAAAACATTACCACAGACACAGAACACGGATTTTTTTTGAATTTTTTGGAATTTTTGGATTCAGACTTTAGGACTCAAACACAAGATACTCAATAAGAAACATACTACAGATTAAACACTAAGAGGCCATCAGAAACGGAAGCAACAACACCAGACGCGCCCCACTGTTTAGAAAAGTACTGACGAGCACGACGACCGGAAAACTGGGAAAACCAAAGCTTAAGGATGAAGCAGACCTGAGAACGAACCGAATAGATAACATCCAGAGCAGAGGGCATTTGATTTTTGAAACGGAAATCATTACGAGCAAGCCAGATTCGATGTTTAGACAAGTTGATAAGGTAGACAAAGACTCTCGGAATAATCGTAAACTCAGCCATGTCAAAGCCAAAAAAGATATGGCGAAGACAAAGCGAGGGGGCAGATGGAACAGCCCGAACCAAGAGACTTTGCACCCAACCAAGAACACTCTGAGCCAGAGGGCACTCAAAAAACAGATGGGACGCTGTCTCCAAGGGAGCACCACAAAAGCAGTCAGGCGGGACAGAGGTCATACCAAAGGACAAACGGAGACGATCAGCAGTGAACACAACACCATGAGCTAACAACCAAGCAAAATCATTCACAGGACGATCAAAAGGGAGAATGTGAACTTGGCTCCAAGTAGACGATTGTTTGGGATTTGTCGCCGACGTTCTTCTGTTTGTTCAACTTGTGTTGTTATTTATGGCATTTATTTTTTTTTAAGTTTACTTTCATGCGACCCCACAAGCTCGAAGCTTACATTTAAATTTTCGCTTCGGTCTTGAGATATTTGCAAACTCTTATGAAAAATTGCATAGCTTTCGGCTTCCAGACAGTGAACCTCGAATGAAACCTCAAATCTTTACCCCAAGCTGAAAATCAACTTTTACCAACGGTTGCAAGAATGGTTGAAACGTTGTTGTCGCGTGCGCTCGTGTTTACGTTGATGGGTTGTCATCAAGACCCAATCACCGCGCAGAGACTCGTTCATCCTGCGTCAACATTAACCAATCACCTTACAGGCATTTATCAAATCTCCATGGCAGTTCCGTGTGTTTGTAGGTAACAACTTTAAGACAAATGCACCATCCAAATTTTTCCGCTTGTCGTTTTACTGATTTCCATGGAATCGATCAAATGTTTACGAGCTTTGTCCACAATCTCGAGCCCAGAGCCCGTCGGTCAGCGGTATGGGAAACTGGAGTTGATCAGATCGTTTTCAGGTCGATTTTAGATCAGAAACTTGGTCTTCCGGTTTTAATTGCGCATGGTCTTAGGTCTAAGCAGCGGAAGTAAATTTCCCAGAAAGGAAGTAAATCGAGAAAGTTAAACTATTTCAAACACACTAACGACGGAGCTGGTAGTTATCGACGTAACAAAAAGTAAAAATAATATTCTGCAAGAAAGAAGAATAATGACTTAACTACAGAGCGTCTGCCGCTTTGGTTTTGATTTTTTGAGAATTCTGCTATATTTGTTTGAAATGAAAGCCTACCAGGATTCCGTCTGCGAAGACTGCGTGCGTGTGCCCGTAGTTGTTTTGCAGAGGACGACTCAGAAATTTACATGATGAACAACGCACGAGGAAGGTACTGTTCTGTTCGTTTTAATTTTGTTTGGCGGTCTTCGCATAATTATTCAGTTTTTGCGTCTTTCTCATATTTAAAAGGCTTCTCCCCGACAGTACATCTTTAACGCAATTTTCATAAAAACAGCTTTCCAGAATAGATTGCATGTTTTCAAGCAAATATTTTTTTTTTCTTGACGAACGACGGTAACATTAATTAGTACTGGCCAAACCGGTCAACGCTATTTAATAGGTTTTAATGAGCAGTACAGCGACTCTGCACGTGCACGCTCGTGCACGTGCGTTTTAATTGTTTGTATATTTTTTCCTTCGGCAAAACAACAGCGCTTAATGCTCAAATTCTGTTATTACTTGGAATCGAACAATGTCTTCGATATTTAGTTTTTCAGCCGAAACGGAGTTTTGATTGAAAACAGTAGTTCTAGCGAGATTTGTAAGTCAACTATAAATTTAGTTTTCAATCGACCTTGTCCTTTGTGTCGCCAATCGGTGTCGCCGTCGTTGTTGCTTTTAAACTCCTTCTTTATTCATGGTGTCCTTTTGAGTTCAGTGAGGAGAAAATACTTCATTTATGTAGCGCTATTCCACGAGTTCTAAGGTGTTTTACAAAGAAAAGTTGAAATTAAGTTGCTACTCCAAACATGATATTTGTGCTTTTCGTGCAAAGGTTTGTAACATGATACCTTTGTTTTTCTCTTAGACTGCTATGATGCGTTTAAGTCTAATTAAATTAACGCCACGGATTCTACAAGAATCATACCGCATTGCCTCCTTCAGCATTTAGAAAACGACCTAAAAAATAACAAATTTTCAGGACAGTGCACGAGCAGAGCACAAACTATGAATTACAAAGCATAACATGTCGAAATTGCGACTTTTTCCCCGAAATTGTCGCTAAAAATTGCGGCTTTTCCCCCGAAATTGTCGCTAAAGCATTTCGTTCGCCAGATCATGCTCTTGCCACGGTCTGGTGAACACGTCACACGCTTACTCAAGCATGAAGCCGAGAAGCACGTAGTGTGAAGATTTCTTTCAAGTAATGTCGGAACCGTCACGAAAGCATGTTCAAACAACTTAAGAGGCAGAGGTTTTACAAAATAAAACGGAGATTAGTTCAGCCGATGGAGAACAAACCAAAGGAAAGGAAGTGACGGATATAATATGATATTCACCGTCTGTTGTTTTTCTCGCAGATCGCTGTGATGTCTTTTAAGTTTAATTTAATTAACGCCACGGATTCTACAGGAATTCTAAGGCATTGAAAAGCACACCACGTTAGGCTTTAATACAAAATTTCTAAACACGTCCCTGTTATTTTAATTTTCGATAGCTTGAAATTTCTGTTTGATATTGAAACAGCAAACAATATACTTTAATTTTTGTCAAAAACATGTAACATTACACTTATGTTTTTGTCGAAAACGGATGGAACGTGATGATATGGTAACGTTATTTATTTTTCTGCAAACAAGGCGACATTGATTATAACACAGATATTATCAATTGATTATGAGATGCTAGATCACCTTTTCTAAGAAAACAGCGTTGCCATATCAATAAATATTTCACATGAACCACTATGACGCCTTAGTGTTTAATTCAATTAATTTGTGGTTTTAGCTTGGCGCCACGGAGTCTACACGAATCCTTCTGCAGAAGAAACACGCAATGTTCATGATGTAGACTGATCTGCGCATGCGTTTAGCACAAAGTATTTTGTTCCAGAAAGAATAGTACTACAAGGAGAGTATAGTGCTTTCTGAAACAAATATATACCTTGAGTTCTTCAATTGTAAGTGTCGTAAATATACTCCCCGTTTTACCAAGGGCACAAGGTCAGGTTCTCTCCATCCCCTCCCCCCTTTACAGAAATAATTAATTAATTGATATTAATTAATTAATTAGTGATTAAAAGTTTACATCGCGTTAGCGGTTTAGTGGTTTAGTGGCTTAGTGGTTTAGGGGTTTAGCAGACGCCAACCCACCAAACCATCACAATAGTGCATTCTGCACTAACAAGTAATACATTTCAGTTTCCCACAATCTCGAGCCCAGAGTCCGTCTATGTCGGTCAGCGGTACGGGACGGTCTCTGGGAAACTGGAATGGATCAGATCAATTTCAGGTCGATTTCAGGAAGAACCTTGGTCTTCCGGTTTTTATTGCGCATGCTCGTAGTTCTTAGCGGAAGTAAATTTCCCAGAACGGAAGTAAATTGAGAAAGTTGAACTACAGTATTTCTAACACAGTATCGACTGAACTCGTATTTGTTGAAGCAACAAAAGTAACAATAACGTCCTGCAGTTAACTAAAGAGAGAGTTAACAAAATAGCGTCTGGTGTTTTGATTTCCTTTAGTCTCTTTCTTGAGCATTCTGCTATATTTGTTTTATATCAAAGGTGTTGCTAGCCTTCCAGGATTCCGTCTGTGAAGACTGCGTGCAGCGTGCGTGTGTCCGTTGTTGTTTTGCAGAGGACGGCTAAGAAATTTACATAGTGCACAACGCACGGAAAAGCTATTGTTCTGTTCATACAAAAAAAAAATTGTTTGGCGACTTTCGCATATTTTTGTTTCGTGACTTTTGTATATTGGAAAGGCTTCTCGCTGAAAGCGCATCTTTTCAGGATAGGTTGCATGTTTTCGAGCAAACAATTTTTTCCTCGTCGAATGGCGGTGATATTAATAAATTCGTTAAAGGCCACATGCACACCGGTCAACGCTATTTAAAAGGCGTAATTAGCTCGAGACAATCTCGAGCCCAGAGTGTCTCCCGGCTCCGCGGTCCGTCAGCGGTTGGTCAGCGGTAGGGTCGCCGGTAGACACTCTGGGAAACTGAAATGTATTTCTCTTTCTCTATTTGCCCTCACAGAACAATAGAAATCAACACGGAAGTCTGAAAATCTTCCCGGAAGTAAACCAAACCGGAAACCCTGGAAAAACATTTTTTTGTTTTCCATGGTCAAATGTTCAGAAGTATCAGCTTAATTTTGTAAAAACACCTAAGAAATCGTGATATGGCTCTAACTAAATGAAGTATTTTCTAATTCTTCCCTTCTCTTTGAACGTAAAAGATACCATGAATAAAAAAGGACTTCCTTTAAACGTCGATTCTGAACGGAGTTTTTAAACAACAAACGACGGCGTCACCAAGGACAAGGTCGATTGAAAACTCAATTTATAGTTGACTTACAAATCTCGCTAGAACTACTGTTTTCATTCAAATCTCCGTTCCGGTTGAAAAACTGAATATGGCAGACAGTGCACGATTCAAAATAATTACTATTGACGCAGAATTCGAACAAAACGCGTTGTTGTTTTGCTGAAGAAAATGAATTGTACAAAAATTATAACACACGTGTGCACGTGCTAAGTCGCCAAAATGCTAATTACGCCTTTTGAATAGCGTTGACCTGTGTGCGTGTGGCCTTCAACGTCTTTATTAATATCACCGCCATTCAACGAGGAAAAAATTGTTTGCTTGAAAACATGCAACCTATCCTGAAAAGATGCGCTGTCAGCGAGAAGCCTTTCCAATATACACAAGTCGCCAAACAAAAGTATGCGAAAGTCGCCAAACAAAATTTTTTTTATGAACATAACAATAGCTTGTTTTTGCGCTGTGTATTATGTAAATTTCTTAGCTGTCCTCGGCAAAACAACAACGGACACACGCACGAAGTCTTCACGGACGGAATCCTGCAAGGCTAACAACACCATTGATTTTAAAACAAACATAGCAGAATGCTCAAGAAAGAGACTAAAGGAAATCAAACACCAGACGCATTTTTGTTAACTCTCTCTTTTGTTAACTGCAGGACGTTATTGTTACTTTTGTTGAATCAATAAACACCAGTAATACTGTAGTTCAACTTTTTCGATTTACTTCCGTTCTGGGAAATTTACTTCCGCTTGGAACTACGAGCATGCGCAATAAAAAACGGAAGACCAAGGTTCTTCCTGAAATCGACCTGAAATTGATCTGATCGATTCCAGTTTCCCAGAGTCCATCCCATACCGCTGACCGACTAGATGGACTCTGGGCTCGAGATTGGGCTCGAGATTGAGTTTCCCAGAGTGAGTCCCGGCGACCCTACCGCTGACCAACCGCTGACGGACCGAACAGCCGGGGGTCACTCTGGGCTCGAAGACATGGCTTGAATTGTGTTTTTCCATGTCAAACGGTACGCAACCACTGTTTTCGTTTGAATGTCGATCCTTTGTCATCAACTCGATAAAAACTTAGAATAACTTTGACCACGCCCTGAACTTTTATAACTTTTTTAAGATTTAACCAAACGCTGCCAAACTTTCTGAGTTTTCCTAAAATTTTATCTGGCAATAATTTGGTAGCGTTGGATGATGTGTCAGGAACTGGTCATCACCATGGCAACGGCATTTTGAAGGGCATGTTTTCCCAAATTTGTACTTTTGTGTGTTTCTGTTAATAAAAATCAACTTAAATGGAATTATTTTTACATTTCTACGGGTTTAAAGCACATTTATATTCATTTTGAGTAATTGGCAGTGATTTTGGGTGGTTTTATGGCATTTTGGAAAAATTTTGAAATCCAAGATGGCGGCTGTTTTGACATCATGATGTAATTGTCACATGATGTGACGTCACCATCCCGTTACGTATACCAAAAGAAAAAGTTTCGGACGTACAAAACATCCGATAAGTTTCATGGTGATTGCTTAAATATTCTGGAAGTTACATAGGGGGGCTCCCCCCCCCCCCGGTCTGAGAAGGTCCAAAAAAGCCCGGTCTGAATAGGGTTAATAGAATGTCACTTAACTGTTAATGTTTCATTTATCAGTTAACTACTAATTTGTTGGCCAAATATCAATTAACTACTATTTTTTGGCCAATTGTCAGTTAACTGTTAACCCCATTAGCACCCTCCTACTGGACAAAGAATTGGTGTACCGGAATAAACATTGTGTAATAGCTACATAGGTGTTTGTTTGTTACTCTATAACGGTATGTGGCATTACCTATTGCGTTGTAACGGGAAAAACGTTTTGCTTGGGTCACCAGATCACCACAGTTATACCGGGAATATCGTTGAACCGAATATTGTTAAATCGCGTTTCTGCTCCAGACAATTTCAGTTACTGTAGCTTTTGCCGGGAAACAAAATGTTAATCGTTGAATCGAAAATATCGTTAAATTTACGATTATAAAATCGGAGTTCCACTGTATCTCGAAAAAACTACCTACCTTGTGTCGTTCTTGAGTAATCACCAGAACGAAGGGGCTTTTATGCTTTAAATATTGGCCATGTAGTGAACATTCGTCGACGCTGCCAAAAAGAACCAAGTTTATAGTTAAACATGTCTAAACAAATCGCTTGGATCTATAGCTTCATAAAGTCGAAAATCTTAAAAGGCGCTTGTCACGCTTGGGAAAATATTTGCGCCCCCAACATTACTGCATATTTCCGCTATTATTTTTCTAAGATATGACTCTAAAGCCTGGTTTTCACTAGCGACGCAGGCACAAGCGCAAGCACAAGCGCGATCACGAAAAAAGGACAAATTTTGATCCTTGTGCTTGTGCTTGCCGTGCTTGTGCTTGCTTTGTCCATTTATTAATTTGAGGGTGCTTATTCCAGGCGTGTCGATGGAATTTCGCAGCAAGGGTCACATTGCGCTGTTAGCAAGCTGTTGGATCAAGTTTCTTAGTTCGTGTGGAATCTTTAAACGAGTGGTTTGAATTCAGTACAAAAGTATATTGAATGCAAACACATCTAGGAGGACGTGTATTTATAGATATATTTACGAACATGCAAGAAAATGGCTTAAGTGTCTGAAATGCTTATATCATTGGAAGCCTGTTTCATGTCCTCGAGGGCTTCCAAGGGGTAAAAGCGACAACCGATGTGGGCCTGAATCGTGACGACACAGGAATTTCTAAGCAGCGACAAGCGACATAATTACGGTTACCGTACTGAAATGCGACAGCGACACAATAAACACTATAAAATGATTACGGCGTTGCACATTGACCACTTATAGCTTAAAGTTGACAAGTTAATGAACGATAAATGTCGCATGAAAGTGACTCAGAATACAGAGAAAAGCATTGCTAATAGCTCAGACTTTCAAATGCTCCCAGGCCAGCCGCCATGCTCCGTTACCTTCAACAACAGTCGACTGTAATTCGCATTTAACATGAGATGATCCTGTAGTTACATTGAACTGTTTTCCTTTGTCTATAAAGTATACTTTTTCAGACGTTAGCTACGATATGTAAGAGGATCGAAGCATGTGAAATGAAGTTCGACGGACCGAATTATTTTCGATGTCGTACTCGACATCAGACGTATACAAAACATGGACCCGGGTCCATGGACCACCTCTGTGGACCCGGTCCATGGACCACCTTGTGGACCCGGTCCATGGACCACCTCTGTGGACCCGGTCCATGGACCACCTAGGTAACCTTTTTTTCGTCGTATGCACGTGGAAACCATGGACGAAGGTGAGATCATTGCTTTTTGAATTTTTGGATACGTTCCTTTGTTAATATACTCAGAACTATTCAAGGTCGATATATTTTACTTTATTTTATGTTTCTAGATATGTATGGCGATTTGTCAAACAATGAACGCTCCGATTCAGACAATGAAAGCTCCGATTCAGGCAGGTGAGAACTGTTTTGACATGTCTGTTGAAAAGCGGAAATAATATATTCAACTAAATATTTTATGTCCTTTCTTTTAGTGATAGTGTGGAGGTGTGCGAGAAGATTAATGAGAAAGACAATGAACCAACCGGGTAAGTAAAATTGAGAATTTCAATACTGTATGGCATGTGGATGATAGCTTGTTGAGCTTTATTTTATGGACTGCGACGGAAAACCGATCGAGAGAACCCGTGCGTGTGAAAATTTCTTTCTTTGTTTTCTGCAAGTCCAAATTAATTGTGAAGGCTTTGATAACTATGTTAACCCTTGTATAAACCTTGTTAAAGCAGATTGCAAACTCTACTTGACCTTTTCGCGGTAAAATGTATTGCATGCAATGAATGTAGAACAAACGAAGCGTGAAAGTTATTTTTAGATCGTATGAGAATCTCAAAAATTGAGTCACAAACTTACGGCCCAAGTAAATTTGTTTTTGTTGAATTTAGGAAGCGGAAGGGATGTAGCAAAGGTATAAACTGAAACCTGTAATCACATTTTCATTTGTTGATATGTTTGTCTGCAACACGGCGCATGTCTACAAATTATGCACCTATCAATGTTAAGCCCGAGGGGGGGGGGGGGGGTCGGGCAAGGGGTGGGGATTTTGACATTTTCTATAAAAAAAATGTCAAATTCCCCACCCCCGGGACAAAATAATTGGTCAAAATCCCCATAAAAGGTGGTCAGATGTCCTTCAAACCTTCTATATATGACCAAAATCGCTACCCTGGGGCCATCACGTACGATCAAAATCCCTACCCTGGGGACCTACCTCACGATCAAATTTCCGTGGTTAGCCCGACCCCCCCCCCCCCCCTCGGGCTTAACATTGATAGGTGCATTAATACGGCCACAATCTTCTCATCTAATCAGGACAATTATCTACATGATATAATAAGTTTACACATCAAAAAATAAAGGAGAAATTTAATTTTACGGAAGGTACTTGCCATTTCAATATCTGAATTTTTAAAAGGTGAAATAATAGCAATTGATTGTAATTGGTTGCCCGGCGGAGGGGGTGGAGGGGGTTGGGTAGGTCACTCGCTTCTAAATGATTGAAACTGAAAAAACTCTTTGGGGGTCTGGAACAATTGCTTTTACCAATGAAATAATTGTAATATGGGTCTTCTAAAATTGCAGGAACCATCTCAAAATCAAGTGCGCCCCCCCCCCCCCCCCCGCACCTGTGCCAGATTGCTAATTAATGACTAGTACAGTGGAACCCCGATATAACGATCTTCGATATAACGTTATTCCCGATATAACGTGAATATGCTATGTCCCGGCAATAGTAAAATGTATGGGACGGAATCACAATATAACGATTCATCGATATAACGATATAATTTTACTGCCCCATTGGCATATCGTTATATCGGGGTTCCACTGTACTTTATGACCAATAATTTTTATTTAGAGTGATTGTATTGTCTCGGCAGGGTTTCTCCAGATGTCATAGGATGAAAAGATATTGATAAGGCGAGGATGAAAAGATACAGGTAAAGTATTTAGTTATTGATATACAGATCGTGCCACATTGATCTTACAACAAAAGTCAACATAAGGTAAAGAATGTGTAAAATACAGTGACAATGCCTAAAAACAAGCATCTGCTTTACTACATACCACACACATTTTGATTTACCATAAGGCTCAACATACTACTTGCCGGTTTGTTTTTACACCTTGTAATTGTTTTTCAATTGTTACCAGTGGCAGATCTTGGGGAGGGCCTGGGGGCCAGAAAAAATAGAGGGCCGAAGGGCCGAGAAAATTTTTTTCGAGAGCAGGCACTCCCTTATTCTAGGGTCTAGATGACCCCCCCCCCCCCCTCACTGACATTGACATGTACAATTTGGTGTTTGATTTGCCTATTGCAAGCAGTTGACTACTTGTGCAAAATAAACATCACGAAAGAGCCTGCTCGCTACATGCACGGGCCTAAACGATTCAGTGTTGGCATTTTTTTTTGTTTTTAGGACGTTTTTGACAGTGGAGACGAATTGGACGTATCAATGTCTCCCCTTAAAGACAAACAAGATGTCAACTTTTTCAATGGAAATTCACAGTGCAAATTGGTGAATCTGGATTCACTTGAAAATCTCCATGTGGTTCCTATTCTGATGAACGGCAGGGACACCCCAAATTTCATAAGTACCAGAGTGCCCAGTCGCTGTCAGGCTAATGCGTCTTTTATAATCGATTTGGACGCCTTAGGCAACAGAAATGACATATACTGCGACGACAACGGTGTCTGGGTGTCGACTGGATGCAAATCCAAACAGTTCACTTTACAAAGAGGTGCTGACAATAAAGTTCGAAACATGAAAAAGGTCGGTAAAGGCGAAGATCCAACGTTAGCCGACGTTACAGTTTGTAGACGCACCTACATTTGTCAGTCATGCCCAACATATCACAGAACCATTGTGAGCGTCGAGTTTAACAAGGACATCCAGCAGTGGTTCCCTTTGGTGCTGTTAACATACTACTTTGATGGTAAACCCGTAAAGTTTGAAGTTGAAGCCCATGGAAATAGAAAGCGAAAAAACCTGGCTTACGTTAGGACGAAGCAGAGCACTAAAGATTCAATGTCAGAAAACCTAAAACAGCAGGGTACAAAGAGGGCTCTATTCCAAACAGTGAAACAAGCAGGGGGAGTCTGTGGAGCTGAGAGTCAAGGTTCACTCCCAAGGAATGTTCGACAAGCCGCACACATAAAAAAGAAAGAAAGCAGAAAAGATCTTACGGCGTCAAAAGATCCTTTAGCGTCCGTCTTGGAACTTCAAAAGAGCACCTTCCCAGGTTTTATTCGAGACGTAACATGCAATGACTTGCCAACAGTGACTCTGTTCACGGACCGCCAGATTGAGAACTTGATCAAGTTCTGCTGCCATTCCAGACCAGGTTGGGTGTCTGAGTTAGGAGTGGACGTAACATTTCAGCTCGGGCCATTCTATCTTCTAGTTACAACCTTCAGAAACACAATGCTGGAAGCTAAACGATCATCCAATGCCCCAGCATTTCCCGGTCCTCTGATGATATGTATGACTAAAGAGGAATGTACATATCTCTCCTTTGTTCATCGCCTTTTACGAGAAGTTCCTGGACTGTCCCACTATTTACACGCAACAGGAACAGATGATGAGACCGCCTTACGAAATGCTCTTGCAGCTGGCTTTCAAGGAGCACACCCTCTTTTATGCTACATACATAGTCAACGTAATGTAAAAGAAAAAGCCCGTCAGCTTGGTTTGTCACAGAAGTTCACAAGCCAGGTCTGCAAAGATGTCTATTACAGGCCTGGTCTAATCTGGTCAGATTCTCGTGAGGAGTTCAACGCACGATTGTCAACTATTCGTGAGGAATGGGATGCCATGGAAATGTCCGAAAAGGTAGGCCCACCAAAGTTTTCAGAATACTTTGATCGCAACAAAGCTCAAGATATCCAAACCTGTACCACAAAATATGTGATGGAAGGTCTTGGCCTTGGTGAAGAGCCTTACCACCAAAACGTTCCAGAATCGATGAACGACATGATGAAGACCTGGACTTCATTTGTACCTCAGGAAATGGATTCCTTCATCATTTCCTTGTTCGATTTTGTAGAATCGTTTGATTATGAAGAAGAAATGGCCTGGTTTGGCATGTCGGAGAAATGGCAAGTGAAACATGAATATCGCCGCTACATGCCCACAACCCCATATGCTGAAATGTCTCCCGAGGAACGCACAAAGGAAATGAAGAGAATTCGAAATGTACGACCTGATGGCAAGTCATACAAGGCATGCCGCGAGTTCAAGTTTACTGCTAATTCCAAGCAATCATCTGGCGCCAGCACTAGTCATTTCCCATCAAGCGCATCCACAGTGGACGATATGCCAATTCTAAGTAGTCTTTCCTCTCACTTTTCTAAGGAGGAGGCATCCTCGATGGTGGAGAAAGCCAAGTTCATCATTCACAACAATGCGGTTCGAGAAGGGTTCCAGCCTGGCACTTTCCTGGTGGACAGCGGCTCCCAGCTTCCACATAGAGTGTCATGCCTGAAGAGTGGCAAGGTCTCCTGTCCTTGCACACATTACACACGAAACAACATGTGCCAACACTCAGTGGCAGTGGCAATCCACACAAATTGCTTTGAAAAGATGGTGGCACAGTATACTGGAAGAAACCTCACTAGAGTTGCAACCTCGACCGCCCCAAAAAGCGTGGGATCCAAAGTACCTCCCCGAAAACGCAAAGCTTCAGTGGATACTCCTCCTTCACAGATCAGAGATGAGGTAAATGACGAACAGAATTTAACATCTGAAGCAGTAAATGACACGACCATCGTGATCAAGAAAGCACCAAAGCCCAGTGTTCCCCCTCCAACTGCTCCTCTGGTACTCAAGGAAATCGCTGGTGGCATTAGGAAATGCGCTGGTTGTTGCAAACCACTATCAACGAGCATACCTGGGTATGATGCTGAACTGGACAAAACTTTTTGTTTTGGCCGATTTGAGTCCTACTCATACTTTAACAAGACTGACAACAGCTACAAAGTAGCTACTTCAACCCGCCATTATCACCTGAACCCAGTGTGCACGAAAGTTGAGGAAGCAGCAGTTAAAATCACCTTGGGTAGTGTGGTGCCTGATGACAGTCTTCGTGTACTGATTGTGGAAAGATTCAACTACCATTTACCTTAAGCATTAACACTGAAAGAGAGCAAGAGAGATAACTTATAATTTTTACTGCATATGATTATCTGGCACTATTGTACATGTTGTGGTTCAATTTTTTCTTTGGTTTAAAATTTTTCAAACCAGTTTGATTTTTAACTTTCATTGTCTTATGTTCATTAACATAATCTCAAACAAAGGAAAATAAAAATCAAACTGGTTTGAAAAAATTTTAAACCAAAGAAAAAATTAAACCACAACATACACAAATGGTCACAGTAATTAAGGACTGCGTCAGTTCATTTCAGTTCAAACAGGCGAGGCGAGGGGAGGAGGGGTGAACTCTGTCAGTAAGCAACGTTTTGAAATGAGATTTTTCCATGTAGCCCATACTTTGTACAAGGGCTCAGTTTGGTATTCAGATCATGCGATCGATTAAGTTCTCCAATTACTATATTTCTTTACTCGGGGACATGACAACGTAGAACAAGCTAGTTTCAAGAATGATGTTTGAATATCCTAATAAACCTCAGTAGATGAAACTGAAAAAACCGAGAAAGAGCGACAACTACTTCTGGGCTAGTAAAAAGAACATATGATTGTATCCAAAACATAACTTAAAGATTTTCACCAAAATTTGTAGCTGTGAATTGTGTTTTCTGTGAAAGATTGTAATTCAATCCTTGTGTTATTAAGAGTTTTGTAAGGGGTGTCACTTGTCACCTAAGACTGATGTTGATTATTGCTAGTTATTTTCAAGTACGTTGAGTTTTTTTGTAATCCTTGTTGATGTTACTGAGTTCGTATGATTGTTTTTAAAGGTTCTTTTTTTTCAGTTGTCGGTGTTATCTCTATCAGCAATATACTTTTGCACATTAATTAAAATAAAAACAGCCTCAGTGTTAATTTTCTGACATAGTTTAAACAAAAATGGTAAAAAAAGTTCTTTATGTTTCACAGAACTGCTCAGGTATACTCTACAAAATGCTTATTGCTGAGCATAATTTTCTATTCAGTTCATGTAGTTAAATATTTAAGTAATAAATTATTTTGAGAAGTATCAACATAATTGATGTATGGTCAGAATGTTAGTAAAAATAAATTTACTCATGTTCAGGTTGAACAGAAATGAATAGTACTGATTACATGACTATTCTTACATTCAGAGGCTGCTATAGAATACTCGCACACAAGAACTGCGATTGGCGAGTATTCCAAGGTAGCATCTAAAAACAAAAACAGAACCAACCTTCTTGTTCTTGCTCTACATATCAGTACCGTGGCCATTGCTTGTTTACACTCTGCTAGGCTTTTTATCAGTATTTCTTGACTACACGTATTTGAAAGCTTTACTTCGTTTACAACGAATGCAAATAGAAAAGCAATCGATATTCTGCATCCCATAATATACAATATTAGTTTGTGACTTTGCCCAGTCCTTCCCGTTGTACTTGCGAACGAAATTAATCCGCGGGGAGAAGACTAAACCCTGCCGGCTAATGACTACCGGAGAAAGCCGAGAATATTGAACGCAACCGCGCGTCATTTTATACCCTGTCCCCATTCTTATCTACACTTTGATTGGGAAAGTTGAAAACACTGACCCCCGATCCGCGGACTACCCACTGACCCCGCACTCCGCGGATCACGCTACGGACTACTCCGCGGACCATCCTACGGACTACCCCTACGGAGTACCCTATAAAATGAAACAAATTTATGTTTACGAGGAAAAAAGACACAAGAAATGTTTTCCTCGATCCAGTCCTGTGCCCAGTATGCCTCGATCTTCCGGTCGACAAACGAGACTTCATCGGCTAGTAATAAATTCAGGAACGCCGGAATACTAAAACCCGGAACGCAGAAAATATATTGGGTAACCCTTACAAATATACAGAGCTAACCGTAAACAGGCTAACCGAAGTACATAGTAGGCTATCCGAGGTGAATAGTATGCTAACCGGAGCGCATAGTATGCTAACAGGAACGAATAGTAAGCCTACTATTCACTCGGGTTAGTCTATTCTTCCCCTCGGTTAGCCTACTATGTACTTCGGTTAGCCTGTTTACAGTTAGCTCTTTATATTTGTAAGGGTTACACGATATATTTTATCTGTTTTGGGTTTTAGTTTTATCTGTTTTGGGTTCCGGCGTTCCGGCCGTCCGGCGTTCCTGATTTTAGTACTAGCGAATAGTTTTTAACAAGAAGGACTGGATCGAGGGAAACAAGATGGCGACTGTTTTGATCGATCGTGCAAGTGGTACAGGTAGGTTTCTCGTGTCTCAACTCTCTCCACTTTGATTTGTTTTCGAAAATTAGGGGTGGTCCATGGGGTGGTCCATGGACCGGGTCCACAGAGGTGGTCCATGGACCGGGTCCACAAGGTGGTCCATGGACCGGGTCCACAGAGGTGGTCCATGGACCCGGGTCCATGTTTTGTATACGTCCGTTTTGAATCGATTCTGAACTCTAAACAGAAGATCGACTTTTATATCATTACCCCAAAGACATATAAATTGACATCCCGACTACTGAAATGATACGTTCTACTCTAAAATGATAACAATTATAGTTATATTGAAGGCTAGTTTCACTTACCAACGCGGCTTTCGGTCGGATTGTTTTGCCAGTGATAGTCGGGAAGGTCACGACAATTTCTGAGAAATCGTATTACGTCATGATTAATTAAATACGCCCTACTGGGTAACCCTAGAAACATACCCTTCTGAAAATAGAAAATAAACTGAGAGTTTCTAAAAGAAAGTCAAGAGCTTGCGGTCAGAAACGGATAAAAAAGAAGACTGATGAGAATGTGGTCAAAGTAGTGGTAGTTATCAAGAAACAGCTCATGGCAGTCTACTGTAGCTCTCCGACGAAAATTCACTTTTTAATGCACGGGTCAAATTTCAACGGAAATTTGCATTAAGTTGTTTACTTTTGACAGGGTCAGTGTGAAACGCAGACTGCAGACTGCAGACCGGGGGTAAAATTGCAGAATGAGGGTAAAGTAACGAAATAAGTGTCACAAAGCCATTTTTCTTCCGCCGGCTCCAAATGTCGAAGGAATGCACGTCAGACAACGTTCCGCACGAGCAATCACGAAAATAAACTGGCGATAAATGTCATACAAAATAGATTTTTATCAAATTTAACTATTTGATGCAGCAAAGGCATTTTAACGATTTTTGTGACACTTACACTTCAGTTTACAATTTTCTACGTTTATAAACCGGATGAACGGTTTACAGATCATTTAGAAAAAATAATTTTTTACCATTCCGACCCAGCAAGATCACGTTCAGCGATCATATTATTCCGCGGCCACAGCACTTTCAACTGGTTTTGACTGGCACAGATTAAAGGTCAAATGAACAGAAATTTCGATTTTTTATTTTTTATTTTTGTCATATGTGTTTATTAAGAGCCAAATAAACATATCCCGAAGTTTCAAAGTAATCGGACATAGCATCGCAAAGATATCGCAAGTTGAAAGATGCTTTTTTCAGGCCCTTAGAATCGTAGAATGCTCGGAAACGTTGTCAATCTCGAGCCCAGAGTCCGTCTAGTCAGTCAGCGGTACGGGACGGACTCTGGGAAACTGGAATTGATCAGATCAATTCCAGGTCGATTTCAGATCACAAACTTGGTCTTCCGGTTTTTATTGCGCATGCTCTTAGGTCTAAGCGGAAGTAAATTTCCCAGAACGGAAGTAAATCGAGAAAGTTAAACTATTTCTAACACACTATTGACGGAATTGGTATTCATTGAAGTAACAATTAAAAGTAACAATAATATTCTGCAAGAAAGAAGAATATTGAGTTAACTATAGAGCGTCTGGCGCTTTGATTTTGATTTTTTGAGCATTCTGCTTTATTTGTTTGAAATGAAAGCCTTCCAGGATTCCGTCTGCGAAGACTAAGGCTTCTCCCTGACAGCGTATCTTTAACGCAATTTTCATAAAAACGGCTTTCCAGAATAGATTGCATGTTTTCAAGCAATTTTTTATTTTCTTCACGAATGACGATTTTTTGTATATTTTTTTCCTTCGACAAAACAACAGCGCTTACTGCTCAAATTCTGCGGTGCATTGCCATAAGTTATTAATTGGAATCGAACAATGTCTTCGATATTTAGTTTTTTTCAGCCGAAACGGAGATTTGAATGAAAAGAGTAGTTCTAGCGAGATTTGTAAGTCAACTATAAATTTAGTTTTCAATCGACCTTGTCCTTTGTGTCGCCAATCGGTGTCGCCGTCGTTGTTGCTTACTTCGTTCAGAAACGCAGTTTAAAAGAAGACCTTTTTTATTCATGGTATTCTTTTGAGTTCAGTAAAAAGAGTAGAATTAGAAAATAATTCATTTATGTAGCGCCATTCCACGAGTTCTAAGGTGTTTTACAAAGAAAAGTTGAAATTAAGTTGATACTCCAAACATTTGGCTATCGAAAGCAAAATATGTTTCTTCAGGGGTTTCCGGTTTGATTAACTTTCGGGGATGATTTTTAGACTTCCTGGTGGATTTCTATTGTTCTGTGAATAACCAATAGAAAACAAGAAATACATTTCAGTTTCCCAGAGTGAGTCCCGGCGACCCTACCGCTGACCAACCGCTGACGGACCGAGGAGCCGAGGGTCACTCTGGGCTCGAGATTGAAACATTGTCGGAAAACTTGTGACGTCACAATTGGTGTTTCTGAAGACGACCGCAGACCGATTCCGCAGACCGCACCTTAGAATTCAAATAAATATGCTTAGTGACATTTCAAGCAGTTAATTCGTTCTGCTCGGCCATTTTTCAGTTGATTGATATATTGTTGGTTGTTGTTCAGAGACGCACATTTTTTTAAAATAAAATAGCTAAAGTTCAAAAATAGCTTAAAGTTTTGTTTTCTTTCGTTTTGCATATCATGTGAGACACAGGTAGAATGCACGCTGGTATGAAAACAAATCAGGAATCTCTATTGTTCTTTCTCATTAGCACCTGGCGTTAATGAGCAGAATTATCTGCACGTGCGTTAACTAAGCACGTGCGCTTTGAATCTTGCTACACTTTAAAGCCGTTCTCTGCCGAACAACAACGTGAAATGACGAAATTCTGCGTATTTTGAATAACGTCAGCCACGACGGCTAATTTTTGGTTTTTCTATTTGGGGTTAAACGCTCTCTTTGAATATTCAGCGGGAGCTAGTTCTTAATGCGATAAATAAGCAAAATACGTCCGGAAAGTTGTAAGATTCTCAAGTAAAATATAAATTCATTTTGCACATTTTTTTGTTAATTTTACTCAATAATGTATTGTTTTAGCGTTTGGTTGGTTAAAATGGCATTTTGAAATTTCTGTTCATTTGACCTTTAAACCCTTCAGCAGTTGAGTTATGAAAACCGGTTTGCTTCGCTAACCGTCGTAATAAAACACCATAAAAATAAAACGTACAGAATTTTTATGTTTAGTGAGTAGTAAAAACATGATAGTTCGTGCGCGTATAAAATTAATTTTCGAAAGGGCGCAGGCTAAGTTCGCAATAGCCTCCCACGCAGTCGTTCTTAGGGTCGATCGTGTCACACTCCTCCCCACGAGGAGGAGTGTGACACGATCGACCCTAAGAACTTAGGCGTGGGAGGGTACTGCGAACTGTGTTTTGGAAGAGAAACGAAGGCAGAGGCGAAAAAATGAAACAGATAGTAGCGCAAAAATGGAAGTGGAGGAAGGACTAAAAGACTAAAAGACCATTCTCGTCCCCAAAGCGTTTCTTACGTTTCTCGTGCCAAGGCCCCGCCGGCTAAGAGAAACGAAAATGGGCTATGGGGACGAGAATGCTGAAAGACACGAAATAGCTTGGGGATGTAATATCGGAATTTGGAATGGAAGATTCACAGATTTTCAAACGGTCGTAAACCAGCCGGAAAAGAAGATGATCATATGGGTATGAGTCACGCTGATGACATAAGTATTTTGCCGAAGCCCTCAACCTCGTCTCCAGAGGTCAGTACCAAGAGAAACGATATTTGCCCGTAGGCGTAAAGCTCCCTTTGAGCGGAAGTCCGTGAATCACGGATTTCATATTACATTTGGTGAAACAGCGTTGTTCTTGGTGTTGACTCGGGAAGATCGCAACCTCTGGTCTGGGGACGAGAATATTCAACCGTGGGATAAAATTGAAGGCGTGACCAAAGTGTCAAGCTTTATCCTGTTTCGTCAGCATTGTTGGACGATCTACAGCGAAACTGCCTGATTATCGATCACTGCTAATGTCTTAGGAGTGGCCTAAACTTCGGAAACAGGTGGCAAACGCGAAAACAACTTTTTTTTCTGCAAACAGGCAGCCAACTGATGCAGCATTCAATGACAACTGTTAATGGAAGGTACCAGAGACTCAGTGCAGTTAAGTTCTGAAAAAGGCTTTGTTCCGAGTGCAGAAAGGGGAGCCAAAAGCGCGCCTTTGTGTGGGATCTGGGTAAGACGGCACCCCTTGTCGTCCCCGTAGCCATTTTCGTTTCTCTTGGCCGGCGGAGCCTTGACACTAAAACGAAAGGCTTAAGAGACATTGGAGTTTTGACTTAATTCAATTTTTTTGTTTGGATGTTGAAAACAAGGAAATCTTTGACGAAATTTAAAAAACGCCACGACTCTCGACTCTCGACTGCATTCATGACCGGAAGACCGCAAGTCCCAAAATCCAGGACTGGAAATGCTTTGTCTCCAGAGCCTTCCGTTTATCGTACGAAGGCCCTATCGAGCTTAAGAAGTGAAAAGGGCATTGCCGACGAGAATGGAGAACACCTCCCCATATCCTTCTCCCTAATTCCACATAATCGAGCTTTGTGCCCTGTTTTTAACAATGGCAGACGAGCTGACAGAGAGTTGAGGAGATCAGACATCTCGTAGGGCATCATTATACTGCACAAAAACAATACAATAACCTTACTAGAAGTGCCATATGCTGTAGTTTTTTATTGTAAACTTCATTAACAAATCGCATGAATGTACTGTACAATCACAATACAAAATACCTATTCTGCAATTTTGATACAGAATGGGACCTATCGATTACATCAATTCAATGTTTTGAAATTTAAAAACAGTAAAAATTACATATTCAATCAAAAGCCTGATTTTTTCCAATATTAGCATCCGACCTGTAAAGGTAATTATAATAGCTCGCCCTTGGCACGCCATTATAAACAGGGACCTTACGAAACCAGGACGGCTACGCTAACGACACTGAAACTGAAAAACGAATTTATATTTCACTTAAGAATCTCGCAGCTATATTAATTTATTTAGTGCGTTCATTTTTGTCAGAACTAATTCATAACTGAACTTGTAGGTGCATTATTAAATTCAAAGTGAGAAACATAAAAAAATCGTTGTAGTGGTTCAGGTTCTCCAGACTACTTAAACTTTGGCCATGTCACGTTGTTGCTTTGCAGAAGACGACAAACTGAGAAATGTACCGAGGTGGAGATAACGCACGTGCTAAGCTATCGTACTGCTCGTTAAGCTATTTGTTTGGCAAAGTTCTCGTTGCAGTTGCCGTCGTAGTTTCATAAGGTCCCTAATACCCACACAGATCGGCCGCGAATGTTTTATCTATCTCTTACCCTTTTTTCACTTGTTTTTGGTTAAACGTTTATTTTGTAAATTCATGTTGAAATTTCGGTGTTAAGATAAATTAAATCACAAAGTTATGCAAAGTTACAATAATAATAATGACAAATAAAATAATAAATGAAGGATTGTTGCATAAATAGAAATTTTTTCAATTAAAACTCGCAATTGTCAGATAAATAGCAATTCCTGAAAATACTTTTATCCGCGTTGGTGAATTCCTTTATTCCTTACAGCTTATATAAAAAGCTAAAAGATTCGTCACAGCTCTATCGTCTTTATACAATTAGTCGTTATTACAAAATTAATTGTGGTGTAGGTGCTGTACATGTATGTAGTCACTACGTGGTGTATGTAGTCACTATTGTGGTGTAGGTGCTGTACATGTGTGTAGTCACTACGTTACTACACAAAACAGCTGGTGTTCTTAAGCGCTGTAGTTTGGGCTTTCCTAAAGAATGTTTGTAAAAGGTAAACTCCACACCGCATGTCTAGGTGGGCCCCTTTTTTTGCCATTTCGGCGGTTTTTTTTATTTTTTATTTTTTATTTTTTTTGGCGGAGTGTAAATTTAACCGTGATAATAAAATATTTGCTGCTTGAACAAAACTTGTTAAAATTCTGGTTGAATCTTGTCAAATTTTTGCACCCATACATCAATGCATCTTTCCATAATTTTGTTACCACCTTCATTTCTAGATTACATTTGATTTTAATTGAACGTGCACGGTTCACACAGACTTGGACTGTTTTTTTCGTTGTCGTTGTTTTTTTTGTGTGTGTGTGTTTTTTGTATATTTTTGTTTTTCCAGGGGAGATTGAATAAAAACAAAATAACTAAAACATCATCGAAGGTCGGATTAAATAACACTTCCTTCCCCCTGTCATATTGTGGTGCCAAAATGTTGCTTTTGTTCCTGCAGACTAAAAGATTCAAAGACTTCTTAGTCCAATTCAAGAATGAAGAATCGCTTCATGTGGCCTGGCCTAGCGCCGTTAAGCGAATAAGCGCTGACCAGAGAGTGCTACAAATAGAAAGTCGTGAGTCCGGGCACATGTTTTTCTTTTGAAGTCGCTTAAAATGTGCTTTTCCGTTTACTGTCACTTACACCATTCCCCTGCTCTTGCTTAATGGGTATAGGAACAGGCATCAACCATTCCTTTTCTTCGCGAGTCTCGAAGACTTCCAAAGGAACTTCAAGAGAATCCAACCTTTTCGCGCACTCCCCTGCCAGTTCCATTTCCCGTTCGGCTTCCTCATTTCTTCCCAGAACCTTTAGGACAACCGACATGGCTTGATGAGTGAGTATCAGCTCCTCGTACGTGTCCAACACCTCTTCCTGTAAAGCAGCCGCCTTTTCAAGGCTTTCAAGGGCACTGAAAGATAGAATTTAAAGAAACGTCGTTTACTGGAACATCACCAAAACCTGGTCGTATTAACGAATTTGTTTAAAATGAGTTTTTTTTATGACGAAAAATGACTAATTGGAAAATTACAAGGTCGCTTCGGTTTAAATGGCGCATGGCCAGGCCATTTCTAGGCCCAACTGAGCTAACTGCCATAGCGTGAACGACTGACAAGCTCCATTGGACTTTATCATATCAGAACGATGCCGATGCAGCTTTTCAATAACAACACCTTCCTTCGAAGAAGCTGACAAAGAAATGCCATAGAGGGAAAATGGCGAGAGTATCCAGGAAAGTCTAGGCCAAATTTCCGCGACCTTAATTTTCATTGTCTTGGCCCCAATTTTTCGATACAGTCTAGACGTTCTTATCTCCTAGGAAAAAGCATTTATTTCTTCAGGGTGGAAGCTCGAAGCAGTCACATTCCTTCGCTTAACCCATATGTTTAGGTTTAGTATCACGAACATTGTTTCTGTCTCGGATCATACGTCTAGTGTGGAAATAAACTTGTTGCAGTTGTCTCAACAAGTGTTTTTCTTTGTGTACATCGCGTTCATTTTCTTCATTTTGAAATGTTACACCCTCTTTCGCATTAATTTCCTTTATTGGGAAGTAATATTTCCTCCGATTCGCGTTAATTTAAGTCGCGTTAATTTCAATTACCTTAATTTACACAAGCGTTAATTTTCTATAATAAGGTATGTGCTTCAGCTCATCTTAAAAAAGAAGGAAACAACCTCTGTTAATGAAATACACTAGCAAGAAATCTTAGCAAAATAACCACCCACCTTTCGTACTCCTTTTTCGCGGAAAGAGCCACACCCAAATCATACAAAGACCTCGCAGTTTCTTGATGGTCACCGAGCAGTCGTTCTCGGATTTCCAGCGCTCGCCTTGTGAATTTAATGGCGTTGTCATAGTCACCCAAGGCATGGTAACTGTTGGCAATCCAACTGAGTGTTGTTGCCACAAAGGGGTGGTCGCCAAGAATTGATTCATAATCGTCTAGTACGAAGTTTCTTCTTGTTTCAATGGCTGCCATGTGTTTCCTTTGCAACATTTGTGAAGCTGTCATAATTAAAAGACAATTAAATATTGTAAGATTGTGTCGTTTTTACCACCAACCGTGGATCGTCTTTATTTAATTAGAAATTCCCACTCAGTTTTACAGGCAATTCGTTGATAACAATTTGTTGGTTGAGCTTTACAAACTGCTCGCAGCATTGATATCAAACTTATGTCACGTTACCTTCACACATTTATTCAAACAGACGTAAGTGTATTTTACCGAAATTTGGCGTGTGTGTGTATGTGTTCTTTAGGGTTGTTTTCTGGGTGTCCTTCCAGACGTCACAATGGACACTGGATTGTCACAAAATAAACAGTTTCCACACCAAATAGATTTGATTTCTATTCCTCATCCCGCACCCCACCTGGCTTACAAAAACGAAGACGCCTTATATTAAGGTTAGATGTCAGGAGACAGAATACGTACATTGAGAATAATGAACAAAGTCAGTTCAACGGAAATAGCTACCAGAGAGCCTTAGAAAGAAGCCTTCTGTCGTGTAAAATATTAGAAATAAAGCCGTAGAAAGTATTCTCATACTAAACCTGCTAGATCGTTGTGGCAGGCAGCGAGCATGACCTTGTCTTTGTCTTTTGCTAGAAGTCCAATGCGCTTCTTCCTCAAAGTTAAGGCCTTGTTGAGAAAGTCATAACCACTGTCGAAATGTCCCTCGCGAACCAAACAGAATCCAAGCTTGCTCAAGCACTGGGCCCGAGTGGCATCATCGAAGTCCGTAAGGCTTGACTGAATGTCATTTGCATGTGACAAGAAGCACTTGGCTCGACACAGCGCTCTTGGACAGATGTGAGGTGTGCACGTACAGCTCAGGACTAATTTCATTCCGATGTCTGTCAAGCAAGCACTGTAAAGATGCAAGTCATAGCGACAACGATATGCAAGCTTGCAGAAGAGTGCCTCAAATTCTTGCTTCCTCATCATTTTGGCAAGAAACACAGCTGACTTGTTAAAGGAGCGAATACAATGCTCCCTCATTTTTTCGTCAAGCTCGGGATGATTATCACCACACCATGCCATGGCTTCTCGGATGTTTTCCTTTTCGTTTCTGTAACGTTCGATGGCAGACTTTGAATCATGACTTAGAAATTGTTTGCACAGCGCGACAGCTAGATCACTGTAGTGGCGGATGAAGATCGATTTGGCTTCTGCGTGCTGGGGCATCAATGAAAAGAAATCTCTAATAAACGGATGGAGAGAATAGTGACAGCTTTTTCGATCAAAACGAACGAGGCTGCTGTATTTCAGGGAAATCATGCACTTTTGCAAATCAAGACCAACCGGCGACTTAAACTGAACAGCAAGAAATTGATCCTGTGTGAATCTGTGTGGAAATGTGGACATCATTACGAGAACATCCTGGTTTTCCTGACTTAAGCGATTAAAACAAATTTGTAGACACTTATCTATGCGGTCCTCGTTCGCAATAAAGTCTGGATTAAGTTCCCTAACAAGCGAACGAGGTGAACTTTCGGAAAGCCTTCGAGTCAAATTCTTCGGATTCTCTCTTTTAAGGATTGCCAACACAGTGCAGATGATGAGTGGAATACCACCACATACCCTGACCAGTTCCTTTATCAAGTCGTCGTCCAGACTTTTGTCACGCTTCGTAAACAGTGTTGCAGAATCCTTTTCACCTAAAGGCTGTAATTCTATTAATTCACTTGGAAAAGACACACTAAAATCAACGGTTTCTCTCGACGTGAGAAGAAGATGAATGCTTGGGCATTGTCCTATGTCCGTTAGAAAAGTCAAGAAGTCGCCTTTCTTGAATTTTCCACGCGTTGTGGCACAGAATGCCCTGCATTCTTTAGCGTATTTCTCATTGTTGACTTGATCCTCAAGATGTAGCAGGTTGTCAATATTTTCAATGATTAATACCACGCTCTTGGGTTCCAAGGCCCTTAGGCGACGCAATGTTTCCTTTATCGTATCTTCGCCGGGAACCGCACCCAAGGCCTCGATGATTTTGCTTCCCAAGTCTTCCACGCATGTCACGCCTCGAGGTTTAACATAAGCAACAAAGTGCCCTCTTTTGATCATCCTATGACCGACTTCTATTACCACCGAAGTTTTTCCGTAGCCAGGGGGCGCCACAATTTCAGCAGCCTTGTTTGAAGTCAGGAGACTAATAAGCTCTTCGCAAGTACCTTCACGGCCTACCAAATATGTACGATCTGGTAAAGTCCCACCATGACCAGATTGCTTTACGTTTTCTGCAACTAAAAAAGAAATTAATACCAGAAAGAAGTATAACTTATGTGATGTGATTCGGTTGTCCGGTTCATTAGGCCTCATTCGAGAATACCCCAGCCGTGAGAAGAATGCAACGCTAGCGGCTGCCAAGAAAGTGCGAAAAGCTTTCCTTTGTTCCGTACAGTATAAGTACCAACACTGATCGAAATACCGGTAAGACAGTGGATGCCGTGCATGTACTGCTCTCAGGAAGTTATTGGATACCAATCAGAAAACAATTTCACAAACAAGATGTTTGTTTTGAGGAAAACTTATAAAAGAAAGTAATGTTTTCGTCGGAATCTAGATCTTCTGGGCCCACCCGTTCTTTAAAAATGAAATGAACTTTTTAGAACAAAAGGATAAAATAAATGAGTTTACTATCATATTGCTTTCTTTAAACCTCAACTAGATATAAAAATGTTGTATTATGCCTGATAATGGATTTAATTGTGACTTGTTACCTTGCTTTGGAAGAGAAACGCATTCTTCCCTCTTGTAGCTTAAAGTCTCGCCTGTTGGATCGTTGATTGGTAGCTCCATGCTACTGCCTTGAAATGAGCAATCAAATCGCCCCATGGATGAATCTGCCAAAAAAGTTGTAAAAAAAAGTCTGAGTTTTTTTAGCAATTATAGCCAGTGCATGTTTTTTTACATTAACACGCAAGAATACTTACAGGACCGTAACCAGACCTTTAGCAAAGACGAGGTAAGATTTTAATGGGAGGTTCTAAGGGCATGCTCTCCAGAAAAATTTAAAAAACTAGAAGTTCGGAAACTCTTTCATAAATATTTTTCATAAAGTATTTCTTGAGAAAAATCAATCTTGTTGAACTCGGGAATTTTTTTCCAACTAAACGTATTTTCCTTTTAATTTTGGGTTAAAATCAAGACGAGGCATGTAAGTGCCTCGTCTTGCTTCTTGCTAGTTACGGCCCTGTCTTATTGTTTTCCTTTTTGACTGATGAAATTATGAAAGCTTCCTTCAGCACCTTTTAATACATTCAACTCACTAAGTTACAATTTAGCTCATTACTTGACGCTGGAAAGCATGTGTACCTTTCTTGCGTTCAATACAAGACTGCATTATGTGCAGTAAACTATAGGTCTTCAGACGATGTTTGCTGCCCTTTTCAGTTTGAAATTCATCCGGGGGGGGGGGGTACTCCATATAATGGCCTATACGGGGAGGCTCCGCCCGAAAGGGGTTTTATCAAGCTTCAGGTATATAAGAGGGTAGGGATTTCACAAGTTTTGGTATATGAAAGGGTATGAAAATCCGTCATTTAGGTTTTAAAAGGGCCTTTACTTAAAATATTTCGAACAGACGCACTTTATGGCTGTATTATTTTAATTTATTAAAGGGACATGGTCAGCGTTCAAGTTTTGAAAAAAGTTCACCTTAATCCGAAATCAAAATACGCGCAGAGAACCTTCAGAAATCTGCTTCAATCTTCTCAGTGTTTTTTTTTTCTTCTCAATTTTCCTATTTAGTGAAACACTGAGAAGATTGAAGCAGAATTCTGTAGGTTTGTTTTGAAAAAAGTCCACAGTGGTCTTTTTTCAAAACGTGAAACTAGTGTCCAGGTCAGCGCGGTAAGAAAGCTGACCATGTCCCTTTAAGCGCTGCATGAAAATGACAAGAAAACGTCCTTTTCTAAGTCTATGCCATGTCTTTTAGGTATATGAAAGGGGTACCTTTTTTCATTAAAAGGTATACGAAAGGGGTACAATTTCTGTCAAAATGGTATATAGAGGGTCCTGAAGGGGTAAAATGGGAACTGGGATTTGCCTATTTTGGCTGGGATTTGCGTTTATTTTCACTGGGAAAATGGGATTTAGGTAACTGGGACTGGGATTCGGAAACAAAAAATGGGAATGGGAAGCATGTCAGTACATGACTAAACCTGCATATTTTACGCTCTATAATATTCTTAAAGTCCGGAATAGACAGTTAAAAAGCTGAAAACTAACTCTGAAACGAAATCACTACACTGCACGAGTGTCCATCAAGCGTCGATCAATTTTCGTGTAAGTGATTAAGTTACTCAGCGGAACTGCTATGACTGAGCATGGGCACAAATGGAATATTTAAAAGAAGTGATAGTAAGTTTTGCAGGGTAGTGGTAAGTAAGGGATAAAAACTTGATAGCTTTAGTTAAAGCTACTGAAAATTTCTATCATCCTCTACAAGACAAACGAACAAATGAAAAGTGATGTTCTCAACAGTATTGGTGATAATATAACTAGCAGAACATGATTTTGGATAGTCCATTCCCTGAACTATTCCTTCTGCGACCCAGGTGCGAGACGGGGACAGTCTAGGATAACTTGGATGTGCATGCTTAAAACAAACCAATGAAAAACCACAGAGACGTGTGGCGTTTCTTACATGCAACGTGTGCGCTAGGGTAAAAATAGTTTGCTAAAATGAAAAATTCAACTACGCAACAAATTAGCGCGACATCTACAAGAAAAATTGTCATAACCTTTGTCTAAAGCCGTAATACTTACTTACTTACTTATCCTCATCGGGCCCATGAGGACTCATGAGGCCGGCCAGAAAACTAAAACTGCGCCATCCATCCCGGTCCGCCGTCGATGCGACAGCAGCCCCCCACGAACGCCAACCCAGCCGGTTTCTTTCTGTCTCCACGGTAATGAATCTCCGTAATGAATAGGTATTAAACCCACAAGTACTAAATTTTTGAATTTAACATCTGTGCGTGCGTTTCCAAAGGTGCTGTCGATTATGGTTTGGTTTCTTCAGCTTCCCCCCTTTTTGGGGGAGGGGGGTGGGGCTGACAGATTTCTGAGAATGCGCATGCAGGTCAATATTTCTGGACTCGCTCAACGACGCCTGTACCTGGGTTCACCGAAGGGAGAGTTCAGGGAGTGGACTACATTTAGGACAATCAAAACAACAAATATATTATGCTTAAGTCTGGTTTTCCATACACTGGGAATTTTACTACTGGGAATGGGATTTGGACAAAAAAATAGGCTGGGAAATGGGATTTGGGCAAAAAATAGGCTGGGAAATGGGATTTGGACAAAAAATAGGCTGGGAAATGGGATTTGGTACCCCCCCTTCAGGACCCTCTATATAAAAGGGTAAGGGGTAAAAGCTTGGGGCGGAGCCTCCCCGTATAAAACTTTTTTGAGTGCCCCCCCCCCGGGAAATTCATTCTCATTTCTTAGCCATACCAGGGATGCAAAAAGTGTTCAAAATTTCAATGAAAATAAACAGAGAATAAACAAGACAGTTTTTTGCACTCACCAACTGTGTCTGGAAATTGTTCTGTTATGATTTGAATGGCGTCATTGCGTTGAATCCTGTCCAGTGCTTTTACAATGTCAACCATAGTAGTGTTAGGGAACCGAGCGACCATCCATTGCATAACTTCTTTTGTAGGACTTTTTCTTTTTGATCCTGCTGTTTCACCTGAAAAATCTCGACGCACGTCAAGTGGAACTTCGAGTTTACAGGCCAGATGGCTCCAATTTTTTACACCTGGTACATCTTCACGATTAAGCTCACCAGCCATGATTTCCAGGAGTTCTGTGCCAGATGTCATGATATCCTTGAGCAATACTTTATCTGCATTAAAAATGTAAGAGCCCACAATGTCATCAAACAAACCTTGTTGCTGTTTAAAGAAAACAGTGTTCCAATCAGAACCAAGCTATTATAAACTAGAGGTAAAGGAGGTGATATTTTCTGGTAAACGTTCCTTCATGTCATGCAATTTTAGACAATTGTAGCACTTAACCATCTGGTCATTGATTTAACTAAAAATTACAATAACAACTTAATCTGTAAAAGAACTGAGGAGAAATACAGAAAAGCCAAGAAGGACATGAATAGATACAATTAGAGAAGATTAAAATATATTTCAAAAAAGGACGACCATACACTTACGTTCCAAGTTTATCCCAGTTTTTATGAAAATGCCATTTCATAAGGCTCTGAAATCGGCAGTTGCAAAGAATGCCAGCACTAATTGAAAACTTCAACGGGATTCGGTCGCGCGCCGATATCATTTTTAAGATCGATCCCTTTTAATTTGCTTTCACTCTTTCACCCACAGTCCATGGTCAACTCTCTTTGAAATTATAGAGCAGTGAACTCACCTCCAAGGTTCTGGTTCAGTAGAATTTTCAACAAGTCGTTCCTTTCCAAAGAATGTAGAGCTTCCTTTAGACATTCCAGAGTCATTTGGGGGCGAGTGGCTGCAAAATACTGAAACATTTGGTTTGTTGGATTGTATATCGAACGTCTTCCAAACTCCCAACATGTTTTTCTTGGCACACCTAGTTTTATCGCTAAGTTATACCAATTTTCTAAAACCAGTGACGTCCCATCCAGAGCTAGCGCAATTTCATCTAAAAGCCCAGCCCGGAGTAAAGGAGCTTTTAAATTGCGTGACGTGATTACTTCTTGGACTTTTCCGAGTCGGCACAGCCAGCTGTGAAGAAAATGTGCCAAACATCATTAAAGTGTTGAGTTAAGTTATTAGCTATTCAACGGAAGTGGAAATGAATAATAAACAATTATTCCACGAGCGCGTTGAATATGAGAATGATCTCATATCTAACAAGCGCGAGTGGAATAACTGTTTTATTAAAAACGCCTAAAGAACTGCAATATTTGATCTCCCCAGCTGTTTTCGTTGACGCGTATCGACTACCATATTTATGGTTAATGGTATATGAGCTCATATACCATTGCCTGTTGACCAATCAAAATGCAGGAATTGCAATATACCATTGCTAGTTTGAATATCTGTTATGTACGGATGACAGATGACAAGGACTTCCTGACCATATTTGGGCATCCTGACAATTTGTTGAATCTAAGTTAGGATATCTGTTACGTACCAATAGAAGACAGGGCCCCAAATTGTTACTTCACGCTTAAAACATGTCACGACTTTCAAAATTTTCACCTGTTTCCTAGGTGCATAACCGCGTGGTTTGTATACGCATACCCGAAAACCGAGGCTACTGGCTGTAAACCAAAAATAGTATTTACAAGAAAATGCAGCCGAAAAAAATGTTTGCACATATAAAAAATCACACAAAAAACTGTTTATCTTGAAAACATTTTCATCGCCACTCCAAAAAACTAACGGTCTGTCCCTTACAGTATGTTCAGTGATGATCTTGTAGAACTAGTTTTTAGTTTGCTTGTTTGTTTTTATTTCATGCCGTTTATGTATGGGTGTTACTGTGCAGAGGAAATATCACAGCAAAACACAGGCCCATTGCGTTTAAAACTCAAAACTCAATCCATCCAGTCCATGCAGCAACAGCCCCCCCCCCCCCCCCCCCCCCCCCGCTAAAAAAGACCGGTTCTCCCTTCTCCCGCACCAGCAGAAAAATACTGGAATTAAAGAGAAACTATCGCTTTTTTAAAACTTTGTTAGTATAATTACCATTTGTCGTCAGCAAGCTAAACAGATCGTTCCTTTTAATCCCTAACAACGCGTTCCTTAGTTGTCGAATGTCCAGATCTGGTTGCTTGACTTCGAGGTGTTCAAACAGCCGGATGGTTGGGCTGAAGTCACTGTATTGTCCCAGTCGTTTGATTACTTCTTCATCGACTCTCATTTCACGTGCAAAGTGTTGCCAGTTCGGTATTAGCCTCATTTCTCTATCTAAGCATAGGCGTACGAGGCGGGGGGGGGGGGGGGGGCGAGGGGGCTGCAGCCCCCCCCCCCCCCAGCGCCGAAATTTTCGGGCAAAATGCTCAGAATTCGGGCAATAAGCCAGAGAAAAAAATTGAAAATAAGCCGACAAATCTCAAAGTTATGTTCAAAACGAATTACATCAGCAGAAAAGTATTGGAAATATACCAAACTTTGTGGTTCAGAAGTCTAAATTTCTCATACCGCATACCATATCTTGTTGCTATAATGATGTTCGATTTTTCTCGAAAATTCTGCCTGACCCCTCAGTTTGATTCAGTTGTAATTAATCATTTTGAAGTGAGTGGGAAATTGGCGAGGGCGACCAGAAGTCAGGATTTTCCATAGCTTGAGAGTTTGCGCATGGTGGATCCAGTGTAAGACTTTGAAACAAAGCTGTTACAGATGTGATGAAGCTAATGCTCTGATAATGCTTTTGACATAAACGTTTAGTTAGTTCTAATGGCTAGCCTAAAACTTCCAACGAAATGTTTTAACCCGTTTACGCCTGAATGTTTCAACCACTTTTCTATAACTTTCAAGTGGGCGAAAACAATGTAAATTGGCTCCCCAAAAATACTTTAATTTTTTTTCTGAACTAAAGTGAATAAATAAAATATTTCCGAAGAAAAAGGATTCAGTGCATTGTGGACGGGAAGATGAGAGACGCTGGGAACGAGGTTGTGCATTGACATCTACGGACAACGCCACGAAATTAATTAGAGAACTTTAAGAAGGCAAGGTGCACAACTATTTCAATGCACGTTTTGTTGTCCATTCTATATGCCTCTCTAATTCGCTTTCAACGCATGTCATTTTTTTTCGGGCAATAAGGTTTCCGCCCCCCCAGGTCCGAAGGTGCCCGTACGCCTATGTATCTAAGCATAACGCCAACTGATCCACGAACTCCGGTTTACGCGTAAGGACGGTAGACAGCTTAGAACCTTTAGAAAAACAATTGAAATAATCTAATGTAACTGAAATAATCTTCTGTTTGTTCGCACTTGCTGATATAAACACGAAATAACTAAGTAAAATATAAAAAAGGAGATTTAAGCGACACGATTGAGAGTTATCCACCCTGTATGATTATCAAAAGTGAGAGAGAGAGAGAGAGAGAGAGCCATATGCCCGTTGATACCCCGCCGCAAATTGGGGCGGCGCATCAGCCATATGGCTGATTTCCCGCCCTTTAGCTGATGCGCCGCCGCAAGTGTGGCTGATTCCCCGCCGGTGGTTGATGCACCGCCACGTATTGTGGTTGATGTCCCGCCCAGTGGCTGATGTGCCGCCGCCGGTTGATTTCCCGCCACTTGGGTGGCGGCGAAATTGTTGATGAGGATTATTGGCTGAGGATTTTTCATTTTTAACGGTAATTCTTTATTCTCTCCTTAGGAATACGGATAATACATTATTATATTAGGCAAATGATTATTTGGATTTTTTCCACGTCATTTCCATTTTTTTTCTGCTCTAAACTTTTTGCCGGCTTTCTCCTACTAGTCACAGCGGATTGGAAATAAAGTGCAAAATATTAAATGTGTGAACGTCATCGATCATATCTTTGATAATCAGTTATAGATATCGTTCTGTTCTCTAAGTGGTCAAGTTTTTTTTCCTTTTTTATTTTAAGATAAAGCTTGAGGAAGGCCCTCTACAAACATTGCCAATGAAGATTGACCACGATGGCCACAATCGAGGAATCACAACTTTTTTTCAAAACAAATTATTTCAGGGGTTTTTAATAGGTAGCCAACCCAATATACTGTTGTCAGGAACAGAGTAATATAAGACAGAAAGGAGAAATAAGTCTCCACAATGTAACAACAAAAACTACTTTATTTGAAATAGGCATACTTATGCACGATATTACCATAAAATAAAACAAATTAGGGCAGAATAATTTTACGTTTTTAGTAACTCAACGACCATCTTGACTGTAATTTTTAACGCGACCGTACACTGAACATGTTAAATGATGTATAAAAAATGACCGTACACTTTTCAAAAACTTATAGTTTTATGGAATAAAGGCACACATTTCAAAACTGTTAAAACTTTCCATCGATTGTATTTAGTCCTTTCTGATTTTGTTTTATTTTTGGCTTATCCTCGTCCGTACACTGTAATAAAAATTGATTTGAAAATGACCGTCCACTGGTTTAAATGCAAGATTTATCTTGCAAAATGATCACAATAAAAATAAATAAAGAAATGCTTCATCTTCGGGAGTTCAGAGTCCATCCTTGACTTCCTACGTTTGACCTGGAATACATCCATTTCTGGTCTTTTTCTTGAATATGTATTTTGCTTTGTTATAACAACGCTCAAAGTCGCCGTCGTTTCGCTCAACAATTGCTTTGAGGCTGGACTATGACTGGAACAAAGCCCTTAAGTCGTCTTTGCATGGGCGAACAAAATACTTTGCAAAGAATTTTTCAACTTTTCTTTCATCAGTCTGGTTCTCTTGTTATAACGTTCGACCATGCCTCTTTTCTGTTTGATGATGGCTCAGGTTCATTTGTTGGAAGTACCATGTTCTGCTTTTCTTTTCGTCTCAAGTAGACCACTTTGTCGTAGATCTTTTTGATCATCTTAGTGTCGTCAAAAATTCCCGTAAATCCATATGCTCGGCACTGGTTTTCCTAACAATGTCAAGCATGATTGAGTCTCGAGAAATTATTTGGTGCGAAAACAGCATCTTGATGGCCTTTATTTGACCACTGGCGAGCCCTTCTTTGTTAGTGCTTTCCTCATGTTCTTCATTGTTTGACTTTGTTGAATTTGCTGACTTGGTCCTAGGTTTCGATCTTGTTAATACTGACCTATCCAAACCAAGGGTCTTCTTCAGAAGCTGGTGACCTCCGAGCTTTGGAAGACTTCTTGGTGATGTGACCAATGTTGTAAAAGTGATCCACAGTCTCCTCTTTATGAGCCATGTGTTCGTGGATAGCCCTCTTTTCGACGATATCCATATCAAAAGTTGCCGAGGATGCTATTTTTCTAACATAATAACAATATAACATAACATAATAATAACATCGGTGCTCGACAATTTAATCTGCTTGGCCTTGAACCAAAAGGCGATTATTCACTTGCCGATGTTGCTTTGGTCAAAGGCCTTGCCTTCCAATGTGATAAACAAGGCTTCCTCGTTATCATTGGCACAGACGTTATGCACATATTCGATGTACGTGGTGACATTGGCATGCGTTTCAGCATCCATGCAAATCCGCGCCGGGCCATCAACAGATCGCTTATGTTTTGGACAGTACATTGTGTTGCTGCCATCGTCGCTCAGCTCAGCTTGTCAGAAGTAGGATACTGTGGCAGTTTCCATGGGATCTGGCCGTTGTGTATTTTCAAGCCCAAGTCAGGCAATGAGAAAATCACGTACAGTGATAAATTCTCGCATCATGTAAGCTACACCAAGTTTACATGTTTTTGTTTTTAGAAAGCTGAAAGCTTGAATATCAACTTGTAGATGTTGTTGTATTCGAATTAAAGTGGCTATAAGCCACTAAACATAAAGATTTTCCGAACAAGTTATGCTGAACTTTCCATACTTCAGTTTAACGCATTTAGTTTGTTACATCCAATAATATTACTAATAATGTCGGTAATCAGAGAACAGGTCTCATTCTTTAAACTGAGTCCTTAAGACACTTGCACGCATTGCGTGCCTATGTTGATGTGAAAATCACTTCGCTCACTACAACTCGGAATTTCGCCGGGATATTTTAAGTTGTAATTCATTTTGACCCTTTCCGCCTATGGCCAGAGACACTCGTCGACAGTTTTAATATTCTAGGTAGTAATTTATAAATAATCTGGATCATTATTTAAAGGTTTCCGTTAACACTCAAATGTTTCTTAGTTTTTGAAACTACGCAAACAAAATCCCCACGATACTTCCCAAAAGCGAACAACCAATATCCTTGCAAGGGCTATTGATAGGAAGGCAAGTGAACTGTCTTTGCAACAAATCTTGGAAAGTCTTCATCAAAAAAAGAATAGTTATGATGATAATAAATTCAACTGGCCAGAAACTAAACAACATATTATATCTATTTTATTTGCTACAGAAAAAGGTCATTTTTTTCTGCACGTTAAAACTATTGAAATCGTCGATCTATACAGGTGATTTGTATTAACATCGCAATCAAATAGTAAATTTTTGGAAGGAAATAGCAAAATTTGTTCGAGTTCTGGCCTGATTTACGTCAATGGGAAAAAATGCGCATTTTGGTTGATTGCCCGCCGCTTTTAGTCTTTGAACTTAAAAATCGGCCAAAATATGCAAGCTAAAGCCAAAATGAACCTATTTCCCTAAATTACATGCAGTTTTACACTCTGCTGCAAAATTACAATTATATTTATCGAAAATTACAGCTTTTATCGAGATTTGAAAACGTGTTTGATTTCCCGCCGCGAAAAAAAATAACTTTTTGTAATACAAAGTAGCGTAACGAAAACAAAAATTCCTAAAATAGGCCGAAACTTTGCAAAAACTTGCTATATTGCATGCTTAATGTGTGTGAATTTTTGTAGTCCATTACCTCTAAATGTGTCGAAGATATATTTTTTTAAATTATTCTGTTTGGAAAAAAAATAATGAATGCGCTTTCTTGAGCTTTGAATCGAGTACTAAGCATGCAAGTACACTGGAAAATTTTCAAAAGTCAAAAAATCGGAAATGCTTAAACGGGGGAAAGCTAAGGTAATGCTAGGGGAGTCGGGTGAATCATCAAAGGTAAACTTTTGCCGAAAAAATAAGTTTCCAGGGATTTATTTGACTTTTTCGAGTAAAGTGGGTGATTTCCCGCCATTTGCAAAAGTAAAGAGCGATAAATTAATGGAAAGAACGGAAAAATAAAAACCACGCATTGGATGATAAAGAACAATGCAATTAGCAGTAGTGTGGAAAGTTTCAAGTATTGGTATGATGTTTAACATTTTTTTTGGGGACCCCCAAAACTCAAGTTTTCCCTGGCACCTAAGTTCTTGATGAGGCATATACAGAGAGAGAGAGAGAGTGTGTGATTGGGGTTTACCCCTGGCTACTTTCTAGAAGAAAAGTAAGGCACTTTTGTAACGCCATTCTCTATTTATGATAGCTCGAACAATTCTGCACGCAGCGAAGCCATTCAAAGGCTGAAATAACCTTTAACATGTAATTCCAATGCATACAAGTGGTCAGCATATACCACTTCAACATCACTGAATAAGATACTAATATGTAGCTTAGAGGTTACAAATGTGCCCTTTTTCGTGGTAAGCATCCTGTTAAAAGCTTTTAATCTAATTTCTTGGCCGAAATGTAGCTATTGGCTTACCATTTATGTCCCACACCATTCTCTCGATTACCACATTAATTTAAATGTGAGTTATGACGCCCAGAAAAATTCTGCCGTGTAACCGTTTGACTCTTCATGCCAATGAACAGAATCACGGTTCGGAAAAAGCTCATTTCGTGTTTAGTGACTTTGAAAACTTTATTTCATAAAAGCTATTCAACCAAATTTGCTCAAACTTTAGCACAATATAAAGTTATGCTTAGGCAATATACCAGAGAAAAATCAAAGGAAACGGCGCAGTCCTTTATTTTTTATAAAGATTTGAAGTTACCTATGTCTTAAAAGCGGCAACGTTACGAAAGCTCCCTATTTGCTAGATGTTCCGAATGTCATTATCGGCATATTTTTTTGAGAGATAGGACACAATATTATAATCAAATTAAACACCATCACGAGAGCAACAAGTGACCCAAATTTCATATTTTCCCTTCAAGGAAAGGGAGTTAGGGCCACGAAAAGGGTTTTTGAACACCCGCGTAATTGAGCGGTAATGTGGTTAAGTCTCTATGGACGCAAAAATGGGCAAATATCAGTGATGAAAATACATCTTGACATAATTTATAACATAAGCGTAGATATATTTTAAGTGCCATTGTCAGAGAAAGTGTTCCAGACCTTGCAAGTCGGGGTCAACCGATTTTCCTGAAACTTACTGCAGAAGTTGGCCTTGATGAGATATTCCAAAAGCCATTTGGGTTTGGTTTTCTGACTTTTACTTTCAAAGTTCCAGGGGTGGTCCCATATTGAGCCTTCAAATCATGAAAAATCCTGTTTTTAAAGGAGTAAGTTTGCACTTATATAAAATCAAACACACAAAACCTTTTGACTAAATACTTGTAGGCTGTGATTCTACTATAAATGCTCTTTCATTTCATATATGCCGATTTGGCATAGAGGGTTCTGACAGTGTGAGGCATGGCACGAAATTTGGCCAAATTTTGATGAGAAAACCACTACCCAAAATTGCCAAAATTTAGATGTTCATATTTTTTAACTGCCTAACTAGCAAAAAAGGACACTTATATCAGGAGTTATCCCAATGCATGTAGAACAAAATTCAGTTGAGAAAAATTTGGGCCGTGTAATTTTTTAGCTCTTTAATGACCCATTTTGAAGCACACCCTGACATAATTTGCATATTGTCAAAACCAATAGTTTAACATCCATACCTATTTTATTTACTTTTAAACACTTTAATTTGCCTTGGTGAGGCTTAAAGTTCTTAAGAAAGCTGTTATTAGCAGTAATAAGGCGAGTAATCATAAATTTTGACTGTTAAAATTGCCAAAAAATTAGAAAATCAATACTGATGAAATCAGTTTGTTCCCCTCAAAACCGTGTTCCTCAAAATATAATGTGCATAAAATACAGGGAGTCCGTATAACGTCTACTTGATAGTTTACTATACTAATAAATACACTTCTTTCAAACATATCCATGCTTAACTTGCCAAAACTTAACTTACCAAAGCGTATTAAGAGGAAATCCGCCAGGACTTCGAGTAGTTATTGGACAATATTATGTACCAAAACTATTTACACCTGATTGCAAGCTTTTGTGTTACTGCTTCAAATATCTTATCGAAAGAAATCTTTTCTAACAACACCACACATCGAAAACACATTTTGAAGTTCCGCTGAATTCCACTGAATCTCTTAAAAGATGTAAGCTTTTGCCCATAGCTTGTGAACTTTAAATATCATTTTCTCAGACTCTGATAAGAAATTGTTGTACCAGAATTATTTCCACCTTATTGCAAACTTTTTTTTACTGCTTCAAATATCTTATCAAAAGAAATCTTTTCTAACAACACCACACATCGAAAACACATTTTGAAGTTCCGCTGAATTCCACTGAATCGCTTAAGACGAATTTACAAAATGGCTACACGTGAGATTTTGCCCATACCTTGTGAACTTTGAAATTCATTTTCTCAGACTCTAATAAGAAATTGTTGTTGGTGTTATCACGGATAATTACTTACATCTTTACCTTTTATTAAGGGTAGGAAATAACGCAATAGGATTTAAATTATTCTGGAAATTGATTTTTGTCCAACTTTAATAAATATTACTCGACTTCCTAGTGGATTCCGTCTTAAACGCTCTTCAAGTAAAGTAAGTTTCCATATTTTTGAAAATCGTGCGAGTAGAAACATCCTACGGCGTAATCATACTTCCTGATAATCGTAACATTCTGCATTTGCTGACAGAATTCCTTTGTAGTCCCTTACAATCAAATAACATTTCTGAAGACGCTCAGTTCTTTGCCATTTTTGCTGTTTTGGCTGCACACTGTCCACCCGCCATTTTGGATGTGGTCGCAAGAGAACTGGGTCGAGAGTCGCCTGACTGAAAACGTGTGGACTCAACATATGCATTATACATTATGAAGTTTTCCTGTTCAGAGTTTTTTTTTTTTTTTCAACAAAAGTCCTTTGCTCAACTTAAATCGTGACACTCTTTCATTTTGGCCACATTTCATTAGACCGGGGTGGAACTTGACTGTTGAGCATAATTATGACACGGGCCCACAAATCAACTAGGTTGCCAACATTAGCTCAAGAATCTGTTTCTGTGTTTAGATTTATGTTGAATCGTATTCCTGAAACTTTCGCCTGTCAATTCGTTAAAAATTACAATTTATACTGTCTTTAGGGATTTTCCGAGGTTAAAACTGACTTACACGTCGTGTAATGATCATAATAGTGTGTCTCAGCAAGCTAAATAAATTAAAGATCGGCCAGAAGAACTAGTAAAACGGGTTTTACTAAAAGCAGGCCCGCGGCCCAGCGGTCCGCGGCCCAGCGGTCCACCTCACGGCCCGCGGCCCGCGGCCCACCTATATATACATATACCTCGAAAAGCTGTTTGAAGTGCCGACAATGGCCTATATTTTCAACACGAGCGAGAAAATACCACAAGTATTCGCGTGGTAGACGAGGATCATGGCCTATGTTTTTTCCCCGTTTTGCACTTTGATGGCAAATTCGCCAAACTAATTATGGAACTCTTGATGCAACAAGTTCATCTCCAACGGATGGCTCCCAAATCTCTTTTTATTGATAGGATCAGACTCGTACCCAGTCGTTACTCGTTTTTTCGTTTTTGGCTACGTTCGAAGAGGATGATGGGAAGGACGTAGAAAGAGTAAGACTTCCCTGATGCCTTGCACGCCGCTCAAAAAGCAAGAGAAGCGACTGGGTACGAGTCTGTGATAGGATAGCAAGGATACCAACGAAAGCCGAACGCCTCCATCTTGTTTTGCTTTTTCGTTCTCGCCCCAGTCTCACATTGACGTCCGATCGAATGCCTGGTTACTAAGCTACGAACGTTCTGCAAACACGTTCTTGACCACTTCGTGTATTGTAACACAAAAATCCATGGTAAAAACCGTGTTTAATGAAGAAATATCTGCCAACAAATACCAGTAAAAGACCAGCCATATGTCAAAGTTGGTGTTCATTATATTAAACAGCTGAAATTGTAGGTTAGACTGAAGTATTTTCCTTTTCATTGTTAAGCGTCGATAAGTGAGTTCACGTTCGATTTTCGATGAAGAGAACTCCTGAAGACTCGACTTTGGATTTTCTTTGATTTAAGTTTATAGGTGGGCTGCGGGCCGCGGGCCGTGAGGTGGGCCGCCGGGCCGCGGGCCGTGAGGTGGACCGCGGGCCGCGGGCCGCGGGCCTGCTTTTAGCAAAACCCCTAGTAAAACTAGCTAAACGTCGGATTTTAGGGACAGTTTTAACTTTGGAAATTCGCAAAAAGCAGTACTGATTTGAATTTTTAATATATTGAAATGACATCATGCTCATATAATGATAAGAAACAAGTAACAGCATGTATATAATATACGGTTTGGAATAAGAGCCATCAATCGACACCAAAATGTTGTCAGGACTCTTCAATGATGCACAAGACCGAAAACCAGTCCTGCTTGCAGTTGGCAGGAATGAGGCCCCATTAGGGGGGTGGTCAGAGTATCCCGTATCCCATTAATTTTTGGCCTAAATATCCCGTATCCCATTAATTCCCATTTGTTCGATATCCCAAAATCCCTTTTCTTAGTATCCCGTATTCCTATAATTTTTCCCTGAAATATCCCGTATCCCTATAATTTTCTCCCCAAATATCTCGTATCTCTAAAACCCCTAATGGGGCCTCAGGAATAGCCACATACGTATATGCATGTGAATGGTGCGCTCACCAGAGTGACCGGACTGGTGAATTACAACAGAAAAACGACAACTCGGGTTAGATTTCGGAAACTACTGCAACCTTTTCTTCCAGACGACTTTTTACCTCATACGGAATTAACCTTCGACCATTGTCTTGCCCGGGGGGGACTCCTATATGAAAGTGACGGGGATGCTCGTCGGAAATTTTGAAAAGAACCCCTAAAAGAGACCAATCTGGGTGTGGCTCAAGCTTTTCTTGACCCTAAAAGATACCAAAAAACTAAGAATATAATTTATATTTGTATATTTTTTCGTGTGCAACCCTAAACGAGACCATTATAGCTAAAAATATTGGTGTTTTGCCCGGAGCACCAAGGGAGACCAAAAATCCGAAATTTACACCCCTAAGCGAGACGACGAGCATCCCCGTCCATTTCATTTGTGAGTCCCCCCGTACCCACCTGCTACTGTGTAGTTTCTCTGCTTGAACTGTTGATGAGCACGTTATAGTTCTTAAAAAACCGAGTCTATATTACTTAACGTTTTTTTCCCACAGATCCCGCTATTACGGACACTAAACGACATCCCAAGCGTGTTGCTATTTCGAGAGTTGACTCACGGTAATATTCTTTAGCACAACACGAGAATAATAGATCTTCAGGCCGGTCACGGTTTTGACCGCCATCTGGAAGCAGGGGCACCCAACGGAATGTTTCGTTAAAATATCTGTTCGGAAGACGATTTAAGATCTAGAATTTTCGGAACATTCATTGTAAATTTTTTTGCTTGCCTGCCTAATTAATTCCTAGGATTTTTGAATATCTAAAAAATGGTATAATTGTTCATTTTTAACGGATTTTTACTCTAAAAAGTTCACCTAGAATTTTCGGGAGCCTTTCTCTGGCTGGAATTTTTTCGAAAAGGTAAGTTTTGATCCCTATAACTTTCGGATCACTAGACTTCCAGCTAGGAAATCCGAACAGAAAAATTTTTTTTTAGGGGATAAAAATATGCCTATATCTACCGTTTAAATACTAAAATACGTTCAACGGTGCTATCTTTAAGTGGTTTTGAACTATATTCTCGATGGGTGCCCCTGTGGAAGGATACGCAACGCCGCCACAAATTACAGTGTCTTACGGGAATTCGATGGTAAACTTTATTTTCAAAACCGTAACTGAATGCCAAACAACTTAATGAAACGTGAAGCCTAGCTTCTAGGCAAAATATTTAATCAAACAAATTTGAATGATGTAGCTGGGATATAAAGTGTTTAGTTTCGTTTTTAATTTCCCATTAATTTCTGTGTATAAATCGCTCCGGCTTGTTGCCTGGGTTGGCGTGGTTCGCGGGTAAAACTTATAGGCCAACGCCATCGAATCTTGACAGCCCTCGAGTCGTGCAAGCCATTGTCGTTTGCTAAAAAACACATCGGTTACCCTAAGTGGCATTATGCGGGTATGGTTAGCCTTTATATTACGATTTGAGGACAGAAGGCACTACTATTGTTAGATCATCATTATATTATAATCAACATTCGAATCGAAATGAGACACCTTCAGTGGAGGGGGAAAGGCTGACTCGTTTCCAGTCGTCTCTCAGTCTCGCCTATTAATATTAACGTCAGAAGCGCGGGGAGCCCGAGATTCCCATGATTTCCTCCGTTTTCAGTTTGACCCAGTTTCCCTGGACACAGGAGAGACAACACAGGAGAGACAGAACAGACGACTGGGGACGAGTCAGGGGGAAAGGTCAAAAACATGAAAAAATAAAAGAGGCAGCGCGTGGAACGACTCGATTTTTCCTTTCTTCATTCCCAGTGTCCCCCGATCGCCTTTTTGTTCCCCTCTCAGGCTCGCGCTAACTTCTCACCTCTCCCCATTTCCCAGCCCTTACATGTTTCAGGCAGACACTGCCGTTTACGTACACTCCTCTTGTTCAAGCAATCAGCCACGGTTTTTTTTAGTCATTTTCCAATTACTTCCAAATTGAAGTCAGTCTAAAAATAATAGATGTCTCACACAAAAAATAGCAACAGAGTAATTCTGCAAGTTATCAAAACCTGAGAAAAAACAAAGATTTTTTTTAATGACTGATTATGACAAAAACTTAAAAAAATTGCCATTTTTTTCAAGATTTTTTGACTGTGATGTAGTTCATTTATACCCTATAGAAGTGTAATCTGCAATAAAGAGTATATTTAAATGGCTCTCACTCAACACCAGAGATAAAACACTTGTTGATACATGTTTCATTTCATTATAAGAATGATTTTTATAAGACCCTAATAAGCCATTTGTTTGATTTGTGGGCCTGGTGTCGCATTATGAATTGTTCCACCCAGGCTAGGTCTAATAAAATGCGACCAAAATGAAAAAGTCTCACGATTATGTCATTGAGTTAAGCGTCAAAAAGAGGCTAATTTGAAACAAAAAAAATTTTCTCACATTTTAAAGGTATCTTAAGGAGTTCTATGGAAGTTTTGTTTGAAAAACGTTGGGTCCAAGGTCCACACGTTTTCAGTCAGGCGGCTATCGCCCCAGTTTTCTTGCGACCATATCCAAAATGGCGGATGGACAGCGAGCAACCAAAATAGCAAGAATGGGGCATAATGGCGAGGAACTGAGCGGCTTCAGAAACGTTTCTTGATTTTAAGGGACTATTAAGGACTTCTGTTAACAAATGCAGAATGTAACGATCATTGCGAAATACGATTTCGCTGTAGGATGTTTCTACTCGCACGATTTTCAAAGATATGGAAATTTACCCTTACTAAAAGAACGTTTAATACACTTTGGTAAGTTAAGTTTTAGCAAGTTCAGCATGGACATGTTTGAAAGAAGTGTATTTATTAGTATAGTAAACTATCAAGTAGACGTTATACGGACTCCCTGTATTGTATGCACATTATATTTTAAGGAGCAAGCTTTTGAGAGGAACAAACTGATTTCATCAGTATTGATTTTCTAATTTTTTGGCAATTTTAACAGTCAAAATTTATGATTACTCGCCTTATTACTGCTAATAACAGCTTTCTTAAGAACTTTAAGCCTCACCAAGGCAAATTAAAGTGTTTAAAAGTAAATAAAATAGGTATGGATGTTAAACTATTGGTTTTGACAATATGCAAATTAGGTCAGGGTGTGTTTCAAAATGGGTCATTAAAGAGCTAAAAAATAACACGGCCCAAATTTTTCTCAACTGAATTTTGTTCTACATGCATTGGGATAACTCCTGATATAAGTGTCCTTTTTTGCTAGTTAGGCAGTTAAAAAATATGAACATCTAAATTTTGGCAATTTTGGGTAGTGGTTTTCTCATCAAAATTTGGCCAAATTTCGTGCCATGCCTCACACTGTCAGAACCCTCTATGCCAAATCGGCATATATGAAATGAAAGAGCATTTATAGTAGAATCACAGCCTACAAGTATTTAGTCAAAAGGTTTTGTGTGTTTGATTTTATATAAGTGCAAACTTACTCCTTTAAAAACAGGATTTTTCATGATTTGAAGGCTCAATATGGGACCACCCCTGGAACTTTGAAAGTAAAAGTCAGAAAACCAAACCCAAATGGCTTTTGGAATATCTCATCAAGGCCAACTTCTGCAGTAAGTTTCAGGAAAATCGGTTGACCCCGACTTGCAAGGTCTGGAACACTTTCTCTGACAATGGCACTTAAAAACTACGCACCTAACAATTGCGCATACCGAGGCCCTGAAAAGCACTCTGTAGAATATAAGAGGACTAACAAACCAACTACACAATAATTATTCCAGAAGAGCTTGTGTTGGGAAATAGAAACACAGAACTGTAAAGAAGAAAGGTTATTTCAAACACTGAAAGTCATACCGCTGATAAAGTTGAAAAACCCGGCGCAAAACAAGGAAAAAGAAAACAATTAAGTTGGCTGATCTACCGCACAAAGCCTTGGGATGTCCTAGCTACCAAGATCTAATATTCGGTGCTACATGTATTGTATCCATATACATAATGGCGATTTATTATAAGTTTCCTTAATTTAGCATGACATTTCCTGCTGAGTGAGGCAGAGATCTGCACTTGGTAAAAAAATATACATACATAGCTATAGCTGTTTTAAAGAGGGCGTTATCTCTGATACCCACACCCTACCTAGACCCTAAAGTTTTAGGTGCGTGGCTAACGTAAGGCATTGCAGGTACTCATCATTGAAAAGATACAAAAATTATGAAATTTATACGTTATCTTTTTAGTAGAATAGTATGTATATATTAAGTATTAAGCCTAAAAAAGGAAAACTGATTTTTAAACCCTTGGTAGTATTTTGCAAATCTTGACCCGTTGCAGTGGTACATGGCAGTGTCTTTGTTTGATGCTTCATTGAGTATTGTGTAGCATTCTGAGTTTATCTTGAACAGGCATAGATAGTATGCCTATAATATATCGTAAAAAAATCTTGTGGTTATTCATCGTGGTAGAGTACAATAATTAAGTATTTTTCGTTTGTCTCACGACGTAGTCACGTGTGCATGGAGAACGCGACGTTTCGACTGCACACTGCTAGTCTTCATCAGGCGATAAGGTCGACTGGTTGTGCGTGAACTTATACACGCTGCCGCGCTGTGATTGGTTGGTTTTCTACAGCTGTGATTGGTGCATTTCAATCCTCGCTGTTTCTGTGTGCTGTTGTTCCCTCAGCGGTCCGCTGTCGTACAGTTCTCCTGTTGTTGTGTTTCTTGATCGTGGGCATCCATGCCTCAGGAATTTCAATTCCATTATCCCTGTTGATATTATTAGGGTGAAGTCTTATGTGAATTGCCTCTTTGACCCTGCGTTTGTACCGGCCAGTGTGGGTCACGATCAATAAACTTTACCTCATTCCAAAGCGGGTAGTGTCCGGTGTTGTTGGTGTGTTCTGCAACGGCGGAGGTCTGGGTACGGGCAAGTCGGATGTCCCGGTCGTGCTCTTTGATCCTGTCTTGCATAGGTCTTCCCGTCTCGCCGATGTAAACAACGCCATCTTGTTTAGTGGAATCAACAGCGTCTTTCGGCCGTACTAGGTGTGATCGTAGTGTGGTTTCCGACTTGAAAACAGCACGCACGCCTTGTTGTTGTAGGCAGCGGCGAAGTTGTTCGGAAAGACCTTTGAAGTAGGGCAAAACTGCAGTGGATTTTAACTTGGTCGCGGATTCACTAGTCCCATTGTAGGGCTCAAAACATTGCAAAACTTTGTTGCAAACTATGTGAAAAAGATCATGCGAAAAGGCTATAAGTTCTGTTCGCTGATAAACCCTTATTGTAGTTTTCACGTCTTTTTTTACTCGGTGAAAAACGTAATCAAATTCGGAGCAGTGACCTTTGCTGAGATTTTTTGCCCTTATGAGCAAGCATTCTAAACTTGCTGTGAAGTTTTAGAAATTAATGACGGGAAGAAATTAAGGTGAGGGGCTGCATTTAGTTGCCTTTTTGTCATAAGGTCAAGTTAACCTTTTCGTTACTTAACGCGTTTATATTTTTCTGTCGTTCAGATGTTTTCAGTTTACCAGCTAAATATTGTTCAGCTGGAGCCGTTTTTAGTAACGGGGAAAGGCTCTAAAGAGTTCAAATAGGCAGAAGGCTATGGTAATTACGCGGGTCCACCCCGGGGGGGATACTCCATATAACGGCCTATACGGGGAGGCTCCGCCCGAAAGGGGTACCTTTTTCAGGCTTCAGGTATATAAAAGGGTAGGGATTTCACAAGTTTAGGTATATGAAAGGGTTTGAAAATCCGTCATTTAGGCTTTTTAAAAGGCCTGTAATTAAAATATTTCGAACAGACCCACTTTATGGCTGTATTATTTTAATTTATTAAGCGCTTCATAAAAATGACAAGAAAACGTCCTGTTCTAGGGCTATGTCACGTCTTTTGGGTATATGAAAGGGGTACCTTTTTCAGTAAAAGGTATACGAAAGGGGTACAATTTCTGTCAAAATGGTATATAAAAGGGTAAGGGGTAAGAGCTTGGGGCGGAGCCTCCCCGTATAAAACTTTTTTGGGTTCCCCCCGGGGGGTCCACCGTCGTTACCAGACTCTTGGTTTCAACTCTTACCATCAAAATTTAATCAGTTAAAATTTCAGATGAAAGATAGTATAAAAGAGATGTGTGCCAAATTTTGGCAGCGGTTTTATAAGTGGGTGAAACAACTGTTTGTAGTTGTTAGCGTTATTACAAGAGCTTAGTTCAAAATTGCGTTAGTACGTTTAAATTTTGTTAACGTTTCAGTTTAATTTGTTACCATTCCATGGACAACAGGCACTTGAACTTTTTTTTCGAAATAGCAGGTAACTGAAAGTACTTGGTATTATTCAATGAAAAACTCAATTATCAAAGTGCAAACCACTGTTATTGTTTACTACGTTTATACTATATCTCTTTTTTGATCAAGTAAGATGTAAATTATTAATAAAGTTTTGTACGTTTCGGTTGTGTTAACGAAATAAAATTGCGTCTTTTTCTTCGTGGGAATCATCCCTCCCAAACGATGGAATCTGAAAAAGTATACAAAGAATAGTTAGCGAAAAACAGAAGTCAAACGTGTTTGTTTCTGCTATAATACTACCTATAAACCCCTGTTAGTAGTTACAATTGTGAAGTCAGTTATCTTTCATCGTAGATAAGGTTTTTTGTAGTTTTTTCTAATTCACGTTACAAAAGTTCCCCATCGTTACAAAAGTTCCCGATGATCGTTACAAAAGTTCCCTACACACGTTACAAAAGTTCCCTAAGCACGTTACAAAAGTTCCCTACGTTACAAAAGTTCCCTTTTTTCGTTACAAAAGTTCCCTTTTTACGTTACAAAAGTTCCCTTTTTTCGTTACAAAAGTTCCCTTTTTTCGTTACAAAAGTTCCCTTTTTTCGTTACAAAAGTTCCCTTTTTACGTTACAAAAGTTCCCTTTTTTCGTTACAAAAGTTCCCTTTTTTTCGTTACAAAAGTTCCCTTTTTTCGTTACAAAAGTTCCCTTTCTTCTGGCTCTCTCTCTCCCTCTCTCCCTCTCTCTCCTACCGTACCTTCTTCGTTAATATATTCAAGAATAAGTTATTTACCTACAGCTTCCAGGCCTTAAATATTATTTACTGAATACTCACTTATGTAGCACTTAGCAATGCACTTGAGTAGAGGTAAAAAACCTAACGGTCACACTCAGTTAAAGAGATGTTATTATTAAAGATTAAAACAGTAATCTGCCGTAATCTTTTAGATGTTAGTCAATTCTCAGCGATGTCGTGTTTTCAATGCAAATAAATTTTAGTATTCCGTTACTCGAAAGTCACGTCAGGCCTGGAGTCACGTTATCTTTGAACATGCGATTCTAAAATCAAACACATTTTCGAGTCCAAGTACATTTCTTTTCTTGTTTTAGAACTGTAACCTTGTGATAGATATCATGAAATGATGGTTTAATCTTAGTTGTAAAGTAAGGGCCTGTTTACATGATTCCGGAATGACTTTCATTCCATCCCCATACATTTCTCTGTATCTGTTTACATGATATCGAGACGAAAGTCAAGTCATTCCGGAATGAGTTCATTCCGGTTTTCATTCCGGAATGAAAGTTTCGTTCTGGAATGACATTTCATTCTGGTATCATGTAAACACAGAACGAATTTCGTTCCAAGATGAAGCCGCAACTCGCGAAACCGCATACGGACTCCACAGTTTGAATTCAGAGCGAAAAACGTAATAGCATTTACTGTTTAGCCAAAAGAAGCAGCTCTATGGTCAAATTACTCGTTAAAATTGCAGATACGGCCATTAATGGCCACAAAAACATGTTTACGCGAAACATGCGCCATCTTGTTTTGACCTCGCGCGAAAACCACGCACGTGAAAATGCCTTTGGTTGAACCGATCGACTCTGTCATGTAAATGCAGAACGAACTTCATTCCGGAACGAGTTTCGTTCCGGAATGAAAGTCATTCCGGAATCATGTAAACAGGCCCTAAGATGTAAACTGTATGTAAATTTTTCACTTCCGCTTATAGTTTTCGCGCATAATTTATCTTACGCCACGAACGACCAGTGAATTTTGCAACGATTCTGTCAATCAGATCTTCTTCACGCCAATTAATTTCTGTTTCTTGTTACTCGTAAGTAAAATAGAAATTTAAACGACACGATTGAGAGTTGTCAACTCTGTATAATTATTTAAAGCAGCCGGGATAAAAGCCCATACATTCAAGAATAAATTATTTACGTAAAGCTTTCTGGCCACGAATATTATTCACTGTATGTTCACTTATGTAGTAATTTAATAGCGACGTAAATTCACTTGCATAGAAAAAAAAACGACGGTTTGCACTCTTAAAGGTATGTTGTTGTTAAAGATTAAAACTGTAATCTGCCGTTAGCATCTAAATGACAGTTAATTAATTAGGCGATTTCGTGTTTTCAATGTAAGTTAATATTTAGTATTCCGTGATTCAAGAGTCACGTTAACTTCGAACACGCGATTCTAAAATGAAACACATTTGCGAGTCCAAGTACATTTGTTTTCCTGTTTTGGAACTGTTACATTGTGATAGATATCATGAAATGATGGTTAAATCTATAAGTTGTAAGGTGAGATGTAATTTTTATGGAAATTTTTCACTTCCGCTTAAAATCGCACGCCACACACGATCAGTGAATTTTACAACGATTCTGTCGGTTTTCTTCGCGTCAAAATAAAGTGTTAAATATTTACCTGCTTGAATTGTATTTTTCCGTGGACTAATAAAAAAAATAAAGCTGCTAAAACCTTGCTTGGCATTTAAAAACGGTCACGAGTAATGCGTATTACCATGACTTTACGCCATGATTTACGCTTGCAAACATAATATTTGTGTAATGAACGCTTTTATGCTCACCAAAATGAAGTACATTTACCAAGAAATCGAAAGATACATGAGAGTTAATTACTTACTTGTCGATAGAACACTATACCCTCGGACGAAGCCATGAGATTTAAAAAGCGGCTTCCCTCGCTCGAATGTCAATGTCTTGATCTGTCAAAACGGAATATTTAATCCGAAGTTGTTTATTTTCGTGTCCCGATTCCATCAGACGACGCTTGATATTCTAAGCGTTTCAACATTCAACAGTGTTTTAAATCTGACTGAAATAAGACCATTTCAAAGTTGATATTAGTTCCAAGGAGGCATGATGTTCACCAGCGTCGGAAAGGCGAACAAGAACTGAGAAACGTCGTACGTTTCTAAGAATTCAAAGTAATTAAGCAGATGATTAAGGATTAAAGTCCACTTGTTGATGCCATGGAAAACAATAGAGTGGGGTCGGGGTGACAATTTCCTTCCCCTCCTCGCCCCCAAAAGAAAAAGAAATGGCAAAATTCCCTCAAAAAATCCTGCAATCGGTAAATTAGCAGTTTGAACCCTTGTCGATTAAATAGGGATTGGCACTGCTTTGAATTTTACTAATTTCGATCAAAAGCGGCCCAGACGTTGTTTCAAGCTTATAAACGATCTACATGACATTTTTTCTGTTTGCGATTGAGTTACGTTTTCAGCCGCTTGAGACAATGGACAGTGCAGAGATCGTTTACGGCCTCCCATTTTTGCTCAGTATTTTCCCGTTTTTTTTTTTTTTATAATTTCCTCTGGCAAGTAAGATATCCACGTTATTTTGGCGCTGTTTAATCAAAGAGTCCTATGAAGTACTACACGAAGTGTTATTGAACCGCTTGGTTGTTTGACTACCACAGCGGGCTCAAGTCATCGTGAGATTCTTGATTGCATTTGATTTCAAGGCAGTGGTTTGTCTTCGCGAAAAGATTATTTTTTCAACGCTTCAAAGAGCTTGTTGCCGGAGTTTTTAAGGTCGAGGTGACACAATTTTTTTGGCCAAGTAAATTGTCTATTCCTGATCTGAAATGGCCTGAAATAGGTGTACATGAAGACTGCTTGACTTACAGTGTGAGGGAGGTTCATTCTGATTTTCATTAAGACAGATATGTCTAGGATTTAATGAGACGCAGCTTTTTTATGATAAACATCACAAAGTGTCCCCAGCGAAAAACGTTTATCAAGAAACACATGATTCTGTCGAGTATTTAACCATTATTCGCCGATGGCGAAGTGATTATTGTTGGACAATTAGTCAACAATAATTACTGAGCCTGAGGCTTATTAATTATTATTAGTACAATTTTTGAGAGATGAATATCAAGAACTGCAAAATGACAATAGAACACGAACACGAAAACAACAAACACAAGTGCTCGCGATCGCTTGCATAAACCAGTTTAATTCATCGATTGAAATCACAATTTACACTCAAGTTTTAGCAATAAAACGGAATAAAACAAGCAATACGAAAATAATAGATATCTGGTACCTTTGTTTAATCGTTGGTGACTTCTGAGCAATTGTGTGAATCCTATCGAAATTAATAGCTGCGGTGAGAAGAGAACTAAATAATGTTTTGCCAGTCGATCTGACTGGCGTGCGATCTCCAAAACCATGATGTTTACGATCAATTCTAATGCCTTGAAAACCATCTCTTGATAATATTTTCGGTCCAAAAGCCTTGGTAGTTAATTTGCAAAATCTCAATGTTTTAAATATCCAGGACTTGGAGTGATTTCTTTTAAATAAGAGAAATTTTCAGTTAGCAAATGCCGCCATGTTCACTGGCCTGGATGGCAAACGTGGCATGACTTAGTAGAAAAAACCTTCAGATGCTATATTCACCGCCTAGCGCAATGAATATTGCATCATAGTCCGAGCTTCTCAACCAATCAGAATTGAATTCACCTCTTCAAATTATATTATACCAAGAAATGATATGAAAATGTCAAATAACCCAGTCAAACAAGTACATGTACTTATTAAACATCATCTGTGTTCAGTCAAGATATAATTTAGTGCAGACAGTACGTCTGTCACTAGAGTTGGTCGTTCGCTGCAAGGATACTGACAATAACATAAAAGTGGTTAATAAGTGAATTTTAAAACAGTTTTAAATTTTATCTACTCGTCAGTTTTTCGTGTATGTGTAGAGAAACCATTTGCAAAATAATTTTGTGAGTCAAATCATTCAGTTGCCGACCCTAACATGCTTCAAATAGTGTATAAAATCGTGTTATACTGTACAGTTTTTAATTCTTTTTTGGAGTAAAATGATCGTTTATATTATCCGTATGTAATACACTAACAATACGCATTTACTTTACCATAGAACGCGATAGGAAAGCCCTTAATAACAATAATTCGGACAGTATTCGGAGTTTCTGTCACGTGACTCAAACACCTGTCATTTATTAAATAATTCAAATCTTATTTTTGATCCAGCTCTCATTTTTAATGACATCAGGTCCAAAAATTATTAAATCTATGTTAGCTATACGGACATATTAGGGCTTGAAGTGACTGCCAAGGTGGTGGTGCGACGGACACCTTAGCTTGTGTTCAAAATGAATAATCAAATATCAAGCCAAGATCTAATCCTTCACCGAAGCTCTTCTCTTGCAGATGAGCCATATTCGCACGGTAGCACGTTTACCTTGCAAGACCGAGTGGAGGCGATTGAACACTCCAGCGAAGAATTTTACGAAAGGGTGAGTAAAAGTACTTAGTTTTACCAAGTAAAACATGTTTCCCCCAAAACTGGAAAAGAACAGCGCTTTTCGGCCGCATTTGAAGTGCATCAACCGTTTCAAAAACATTTTTTCTTTCTTTTTTTTCGCAGACACCTACGTGAAATAATATTAATTAATAAAAAATAATGTCCACAGTAATAAAAAGCTTCAACAGACGTTTTGATGTTTTGCGACGCTTTTTTATTAAAGTCTATAGGTTTACATTTCACAACAGAAAATAAGAAATCAAAAATTCGACTGAAAGTAAAAAGCTCCTATTTCTACATTTGAATTGTAAATGTTGATATTACAATCATGATTTTGCCTAGTGGCACTGAAAGGCCATTTTATATAAACACGCCTTAATTAAATTTGTTTTTAATACGCCGTACGTTTGAGGTGTTATAAGTCTTTTATATTAATTAAAACGTTCTCTTCGTTCACGCCCTGATAATGAGTTTTATTGATATGCTTAGAACATCGCAGTAACAAGAAATTTCTCCCATCTATTTCCACTCATAAATCTGCTAAAACAAATTAAATTTATTCCCTACGGCATTTAAAGGGAAACAGATATTATTATAATTATTAACGTTATTTTAATAGAGTAGTTGTAATATGGAGAAAAAAAATGTTTAAAAAATGATACCGGCGCCTAGTAACATAGGTTTTGCACAAATACATCTTCTTTGGTGGTTTTTGTAAATTTATTCTACTGACAAGGCGATCAAAACTAATTCTTCCTGAAGATTCCATACTTTATATTTATATGGTAATTTCTTTTCTTTAATTACTTGTTTTTCATCAGTCCCCGGAACTAAATAGATGTCTGTGCGAGAAATGCCTTTGTTCTCCCAAGTATTGGCTCGTAATACGCGCTGCTTACGAATACCATGTCAAATTTTGTTTATTTAAATATACGAAGCCTTTTATAATTAAAAAAAAAAATGATTTGTCGTACCAGCCGATAGTTCTTTAGCCTCTTTCTTAATTATGTCTGCGCCCGAGATGACATGACAATCGAAAACTCCATGAGGCTTTCGCTAGGAAGAAAAGTAATCAATAATATTTAAAAGGTTAGGCAAGAAAAGAAAAGAAAGAAGGGATTACAAAACGCAAAGCAATGGATTTAGTTCGCCTCGAGATTCTAAAGTGTGATGGTAAACTAAAGCGCTGCCCATTATCTACTGGAACTTTTTGTTGACACTTCAATATTACATTGTAGCCCAAGGTAATATGATAATGAAAATCTCCAGGGGGGTTTCGCTAGAAAGACATTCAACTTTATTCTATAGGTCAGGCAAGAAATGAGAGAAAAAGGAATTGAAAGAGGCAAAGCAATGGATTCAGTTCGTCTCCAGCGATTGATAGATTTGTGTGACACAAAGGAAAGCACTGCTCTTTATTTACTTGAAGATTGGAATTATGAGCCACAGGTAATAAGAGGAGATTTACTTCACGTTTCAGTATTAAAGCCTCAAGTTGTTTCAATTTTAAGTTCTCCTCGTAGTCTAATTACTAGCACACCAAAATGTTCCCTGATTATTTTCACGGTCTCAAAGCAATGATGCCCTCACTTCGTACACTTGCCGTGAAAATAATCAGGGAACATTTTGGTGTGTCAATAGTTTAACTACGAGGGTTGACGTTTCTATGGGAATCATGTTTTAAAAGGGTGTTTCACCGTTTCCTGATGTTTTCAGCTTAATTTCCTGTTTAAATGACATTTTGTTTTGCTTTGTTTTTTTTTTTTTCAATGTAAAGCATTCCAAAATCTTATCAGTTTTTCATCCTTATCGTTTCGATTTTTTACTTATTCTGGAGATTTTCTTACATATTTTAAAAACTTTTTAATCAAAGATCAACAAGATGGCGGACTTTATAAAACGTGTGTTTGATTTGATATGACGCACAATAATTGAAAAGTGATTGCTACTAAAATGAACATATTTGGATGCTTTTCAATCCAAGGTTGATTACTATAGTGTTACTACAGTGTTGACACAATTGAAGATACAAAGTAAGAACCCTTCCAACGCTGGCCTATAGATAGTTAAGTTTGTAATCTAGTTCCTACTTGTCAATTATTTTACATGTAATTAAATAAATACTCGCGAAATAAGGAAAAATGCAATTTACATCTTGTGGTCACTCCTTGGAAACAAATTTGGGGAGACCTTGATGTTCGCCAGGGGATTCTTAAGTATTCTATATAAAAAGAGACGTCACTTTTAGGCGGTCAAAAAACACGATGTGATGTTTCTACAACACTGACCTCCTACCCCCCCCCCCCCCTTCTCCCTCCAAAAGAAAACTTTCTCCAATTAAGCTATCAATTTTCCCTTAAACTGGCCAATGTGATCGTGGAAAACATTTTTCACAGCAGGGAAACGCACGAAAGATACAACTTCATTTCGATTGGTAAGAAGAGTATTCACGTCGCTGGAGGCCACGTATAAATATTGGTGGTTTGCATTAAACCAAGCTAGAAGGACAAAGTATCTTACCAGGCGGGCTCTTAACAGCTAGTCTGTTACACAGGGTCGATCGTTTAAAGACTCATAAAATCTTTCACCGTTTAACTACTCACAGACACATGATTGTGTTTATGTGCGGGTAATTGTCAAATAATAAAATTTCTTTTTTTAGGTTAATTAATGGTAAGAACAGTTTACTTTGTTAGGTTTGTAGATTCCTTAAAATCCTGTGTGATTCAGGAGTTAATTTAAAAGAGGTTGAAGATTATCTCCACAACACTCCATTACACATAGCTGCAACCAAGAACTACGTCTCGCTGGCAAAGTTTTTGATTGACAGTTATCCCAGCATGCTTGTGGCTACAAACGGTCAGGGCGAACTTCCGGTTGAAACTGCGATAAAAAACGGTCAAGATGACGTGGCTGCATTCCTGATAAGGAGAATGGATCACAGAAGGTTGGTAGGGCGAGTGTTTACTTAAAACTTCGGATTCATTCAAACTTTTCTCTCAAGTACAATGGGTTATCACGGGTTTCGACGCCATCTTAACGGGTAGGCAACGCGGTGAGAAATAGCAGTGTTTGTATGGGAATCCAACGGCAAATATCTTTTACAAAAATTGAATTCTAGACGACTCCATTCATCGCTGTCTACTGCTGTTCTTCGTACCTCAGTCCGAGATTTCCAGCCTATTACATCAATTTCTCTCTCTACTGTACGCCCACAGCTGGTTTTTAGTCTCCCTTTTCTTATTCTATCTTTGGGTGCACAGGTCATCCATATGTTGCAGTTGTTTGGTTTTTATAGTTCTTGCTTTGAAATATGTACAATTCAAGTAATTGCGCGCTGTGATTACAGTGAAGACAATAATTCTTTTTATTTCTCTAGAGTTGGAGACTTGTTCAGGGCCAAACAGCAAAGAAGAGCTCCAATTAGCCTAGTGAAACTGACGGAAGAGCTTAAAATGCAGGTGTGGAACTATTCATGGAAAGTTGCTAGCGGTTGATCACTGATCGACGAACTGATGATAACACAAAGAAACAAAAGATATCTGCGATAAATTCTTTGAACATGCAGACTTAGTACCGTTAATTAACGCATATATCAAAAGCACTAGCTGACAAACCATGCTGTCGGTTTACGGTTAAACTTAAGCTTCTTTCAAGGTTACGCTAAGAAATAGCTTCATAAGTCTTTTATTCATTGATAGTTTGCGATAAAACAATCCATTTTTTAAACGGAAATTAATATTTTAGGTCATTTTACTATCGAAAACTGTTGAAATTAGCGTAGATTGTTTCAGTGTACTCGACGTTTTTCTTTATTTATATTATCGGCAGAAAACCATCGTTGCCGTGTTAGATTGTCTCATTTCTCCTCGCTGGCCCCACCCACCATGCCTGCCGTCAGACATTGTCCCGTGCCTGTCATGGGAACAGCTTCAGGACACGCCCACTCACTTTCAAGTGACTTATGACATCCTGGAGAGTGACGTCAACGGCAGATTCCCGGATGATGCTGAATACGAGTACACGCCCAAGTCTTGTTACTACAATTTGGCGAAGCATTGCCAACAGACTCTCAACAAGGTAGATTAGAAAATGGCGGCTCTCTGTCAATGATTAATACAGAGTAAAAGAAGAAAGAAGACAGTAAGGACAACGTCAGTTAAAAATAAATTTATGTTTCTTCTTCGAAGTTCATGATAATCTTGATTCATATTTTGATTTAATTTCTTCTATCACTGTCAGAGCTATCCCAAAATGAATTGAAATTGAAGGCGGTGTTAATTCGCACAATAAATTTAAAAAAATATTGGCGTTGCAGTTCACGTTCTTAGTTATGGCAGAAATTGGTAATTTCGCATTGTTACTTTACACAGGATAGAAAACTCGGTTTCCTTTTGTGGTTTACCCTAATGTATTAAGTCAGCAAAAAACAATGAAGAAGGCTAACATGTCTAAAACATGTCTAACTGAAACACCGACCGGAAGCCCGAAAAAAATGGCATGGCTTTTGCAGTAAAAATTGTTCTAGTCTTTTCTTGTTTCTATGTGTTTATTTTTTTTTTTCTTATAGGAAATTTTAAATCACGTTGTGATTAAGTTGTTAACAAAAAGAAAATGGGGAAAATATGCTGCGTTTTGGTTCAGGTACGGTAGGATTTTTATTGTTGTCTTGCTAACTCTTTCACAAAAGTCCGCAAATGATCCCAAAGTTAGTTCTAATCAATTAGATTATGAGACGAGTTATAATAAAGTGGAAAGGAGTTTTGTGGTCATTATATATTTACTGAATATCTATAAGATCACGAATTTAAGGACTTATTAAAAAAACCTTGGACGTGGTGGAGAGATTTTATTGAAACTTACCAACAGACTTTTATTTCTGTAAAAACAAATAAAATGTTTTTCGCATTGATTTGATATCACTTATATTAGTACGTAGAACAAGGCCATACTCTTTGGTCATGACTTCATATGGCGATATTAAATCCGCCATCTTGGTTTTCACTTTTTTATTAGGAAGTCAGAGATAATGCATACCGATGAAAAATTAAAAAAAAAATCCTGCCATCTAGGCGAATACTTTTGTAAAGTTAGTTTAAATTAAGCTCAAACTACATGTTAAAATCTGGTTGTCAATTTTCGATCGATTTTCGTGAGAGATGACTGAACGTCTTCTGAAAGTTCAAGCACCAAAAAAGTGATCTACTTATACACCGAATGCAAATATGGCGGATCACTCGGTCGGTGCCTGGGACGAGCTGCATGAAAGCGAGGCTAGTCAGGCTTCGGTGTTTTTTTGGCAATGCTCTCGTACAAAAGTCTTGCTTATTCGTCGATCTGGTGTGTTTCTTTTCGGTACTCCTATGAGTTGCTGTGTTTCTGAATGCCACGAGAAGTGATAGAAGTGTTCACTGTTTGCCTCTTAGGCAAAAATTGGACCGATGCAATTCGCTGAGACGAGTGAAAGGAGTACAAAGGAGTTCACGATCGCCGCGGGAACTTTTAATAACGTTTGTTCGCTACATATCAGGTTAGAAGATCTTAGAAAATGTGTAAGCGATCACATTTAGCTCCAAGTCGTTTTTATTTGGCTCAATGCTTTCACTAGCTTAAACTATCGGGGCAGTTGAATTAGTATTTGATCGTGCGATTTCATGCGAGTGGATCGGACGCGAACAAAGCCGGACATGAACATTTTCTTTTGAGACAGAGGATGTCTTGGAAGTGGAGCTTTTCTTTACCTTGGGAAAGGTATTGGCCATGTAACTCGTGCTGGAACACCACCAGACACCACATAAGCTCTTTATTTAAAAGAATTTCCTAAGATCTTCGAACCTGAAATTTAGTGAACAAACCTCAATACCGGTAGTTCCCGCGGCGATCGCGAACTCCTTTCTTTCGTCTCAACGAATTGCATTGATCCACTTTTTCCCTTAGAGGCAAACAGTGAACACTTCTATCACTTCTCGTTGCATTCAGAAACACGGCAACTCGTAGGAGCAGCGAAAAGAAACACACCAGGTTGATGAATAAGCGAGACTTCTGTACGAAAGCATTGTCACAACACCGAAGCCTGACTAGCCTCGCTTTCATGCAGCTCGTTCCAGGCACCGACCGAGTGGTCCGCCATATATTGCTTCAAATTTTCAGGAAGAAAATAGAGAGCGTGTCATCCATTCCCCTCCCTTCCCCTTCCCTCCTTCTTTGTACGTCCCAGGGCTTTAATAACTGTTCCTATTATTAAATTGACAGGTTCCGAGGATTGAATTACTTGATTTTCCTGGCTTTTCTCTCCACCGATTTTATGATGGCTGCCAAGTCACAGGGCTTAGAGTACCTTAAGACGTCAAGCTTCTTTACATTTCTTGGAGTGTGGGTTATCGCCATGACATTATGGTTTCTATTTGATGAGCTTTTCGAACTAAAAAGGTATTTTTTTTCTAATTGAAATAGAATCTTAGTGCTGAAAATATAATCAATAACAAATTAAAGCATTTATTTAAATTGGTATGCACGCCTTTCTCGTTCTTAATTACCTGGACTTTCACGGACGCGTGATTCTAGTTACAAAGCGGGGGTAGACTATTTAAAAGGTATTTGAAGTAGAAGGCGTGATGCAACCTTCTGAGTGAAGACGAGCTACACCTAAATCACAGGAAACTAGTACCAAGTTCCTATAAAAATTTGTTGGATGTCGGGATCACAGGGTGTTATTTTCTTTTCACTTCAGAGAACCACTGGCCTACATCAAAGATGTCTTTAACTACTTGGATCTGTCAGGGTATTTCCTAATTCTGGCGACGTACTTAATCAGATTTTCTGGAAGTAATGCACAGTGGACTTTTGCTTCTTTGGCAATTTTGATTAATTTTATCGGCGTCTTTAAATACTCAGGTGTAGATCGGTAAGTAGGAAGTATTTTTCAAACTTTGCACTTTCTTCTACTTTTATGGCTCGATTTATGTTGTAAACGAAACAGCCTTGTGGGATTAAACAAGCTTTTTACAGCTCGACAAATGCTAGAAAGGAATTTTTCCTCGATTAAAACATTTTTCAAGACCGTCTACCTCCTATCGCACTGCACTACTTTAAAAGCCTTTCAGTAAAAATTGAGTGTTTCGTGCGATTATTTAATAGAAAAGTACAATCTTCACTGACCACAAATCAAACTAAATTTATAAATCTATAATTTCGAAGATATTATAGAGTCATTGATGTAATTAGAACTGTTCTACCTGTACCTAATGAAGCGCCTTGCCCGGGTTTGTGATAACTTAAACGCTTTGACTTATTTACAGAAACATCGGTTTGTACATAAAATGCCTTGGTAAGGTCGTTTACAAGGACATTCCAAGATTTCTGGTCGTGTTTACAGTCATTCTGGTGACCTTTTCAACTTCGTTCTACATAGCCGTCAGAGCGCATAAAGGCACCTCCACAGAAACAGTACTCGACGACAGGTAAGTAAAAGAAAAGCCGGCTGTGCTACGCGTTTGAGGTAGAGCCGTTAACGATTTAGTGTCGAAAGCAATCCATAATTGCTTTAGTCTTACTTTTACTGTGCCGCCTTGTGATTGGTTTAAAAAAGGTCACTCTTCCTTCTCTGAACCAATAAAACACAAATCCAAAACCAGTAACGGCTTGGTTTCGTACCTCTTCCCACGCGGAGCGCCCGTTATGTGTTTTTTTTGCTACGGTTTCCCGCTGGCACGTTTTACTGTGTATGACTGTATTAACATACATTTGTAGTTGCTCTTTCTCTCTTTCTGGTTTTACGACACTCGATTGAAAACCGCTAAATAACTGGTTTATCTAAAGAAGCCGCAAATATTCAACGACGCACGAAGGCGTACAGACTTATTTTAATCTCGTATGGCTACTGGAAAACACCATATAAGTCTGTTATTGTTGTTGTTGTTGTTTTGTTTTAGCACGCTCAGAAATGAAATTTCGTGCACGACTAGTGTAGGATGTGTGATGGTGGCTGGTATTATGACTTGGCTCGAAGGCACGTCCATTGTTCGCAACTTGTCAGAAGTTGGGTGAGTTCAACCATCATTAAAATAACACTGTTGAGTGTCAGTTTGTTCATTATAACTTTCAAAGCAACACAAAGTCCCGGGAACACAGGACATGTTAACTTCAAACTATAAGGAACACATAGCCGCAATCAACTAGATCTTGATCATGATCATCATCATCATCATCATTATCATCATCATCACCACGACCACCACCACCACCACCATCATCATCAACATCATCATCATCATCATCATGTTACGAAATATCTCTTTGACTATAATGTCACATGTGTTAATAAATTTTCACCTAATTGAAGAAACGTTGGCCATGTGAAAAGCATAAACCTGATCATGAACGATATGACATAATGGTATTCTGGGTAGACAGCCTTGCTTGGCTTATTAATATTCCTTTTATTGATAATCAAAGGATTTGCTTTCTTTGAAAGCCTTAAGAGAAGGATATATTCAACCTATCATATTATTATGTTCATCCTGTCAAAGACGACGTTTATTTTTTTTTTCTGATTTCCCAGTGAACCTTTGGGTCGCATCGTTCATGGTTTATGCTTATCATGGGTCAAGGATTCTTCAATCAGATGTATACAATCATAACAAACTGTTCAATTGCATTTTGCTTTAAGTTTCGTGACCAAGTGCCATTTGTACCTCTGTAACGATTACTTATTCTTAAGCGGAAGAACAGGTAATTCTTAAAATTGCAGTTTCGTTTCTTATCTAGATGGCTGGGAGCTGTGCTCATCGTCTTATTCATGATGAGTGTGACGATTATTCTGTTGAACATCCTGATCGCTCAACTCTCGCTGACTTACGAGCTGGTCCAAGAAGAGTCATTGCATTCTTTCACTGCGCTTAGAATGCAAGCTGTGGCAATCGTTGAGTGGCAGAGCAGGTTTAAATTTTGGGTGAGTTCAATATCGAAAAAATAGATAGGAAGTGCCGTTTCTAGCTGTAAGTTTCATAACTTTATTTAATCGATGTGGAAACTTGACATATGAAGAATACCTTACTGTATGACTGTATGTCGAAACTCCAGCGAAACCTGCGCGTAAATTAGACCTCTGGTGGTCGACCTCCCCGCGAGTTCCTGGCGGAGTCTACTAGTGTGCTCGGAGTAAACAGCGGAACTCCGGTGGGTTCCGATCACATATGGAAATTCTAGTCAGTATGTATGGAAGCCACACTAATTTAGACCTCACTCCTCCCGACCAAACACAACAATAACAACTTTAACAACAACAACAAATTTTATCGGCAGAATTCTCTGAGATTTACTCCACTCCAGGATAACGATTGTATCAAAATTGCAAACTGCGAGCTTAAACTGTGAATCAAACTCTCAGTTCGCACTAAGCCTTCTCAGCAATTCTTGAAGCTCCGAGCGCCGTAAAATCAAAGGAAATTAAATGAAGCGCAAACAACAAAACAAAGACGTGCAGTTTCCTTGCCCTCTACTCATTTCTTCCCTTCTCAGTTTTTTGTTTTAGAAGTGAGTTTCGTACAGTAGTGAGTTCTTTAGTGAGCTCCCTATAGTAATCAGTTCCTTAGAGAGTACTCTAGTACTGAGTTCCCTTAATTTGTTGTTATCTATTTCGTTCTCGGAAATATTAGCTTGTTAAGCTACTCTAAATTCGAGTTTAAATAAAGTTTTATTATTATTATCATTAGTGTGTTTCCTATAGTAGTGAGTCTTCCTAGTAGTGAGTTCCCTAGTAGTGAGTTCCCTAGTAGTGAGTTCCTTAGTGAGTTCCCTTGTAGTGAGTTCCCTAGTAGTGAGTTCCTTAGTGAGTTCCCTAGTAGTGAGTTCCTTAGTGAGTTCTCTAGTAGTGAGTTCCCTAGTGGTGAGTTCCCTATAGTAGTGAGTTCCTTAGTGAGTTCCCTAGTAGTGAGTTCCCTAGTAGTGAGTTCCTTAGTGAGTTCCCTTGTAGTGAGTTCCCTAGTAGTGAGTTCCTTAGTGAGTTCCCTAGTAGTGAGTTCCTTAGTGAGTTCTCTAGTAGTGAGTTCCCTAGTGGTGAGTTCCCTATAGTAGTGAGTTCCTTAGTGAGTTCCCTAGTAGTGAGTTCCCTAGTAGTGAGTTCCTTAGTGAGTTCCCTTGTAGTGAGTTCCCTAGTAGTGAGTTCCTTGGTGAGTTCCCTAGTAGTGAGTTCCCTAGTAGTGAGTTCCTTAGTGAGTTCCCTAGTAGTGAGTTCCCTATAGTAGTGAGTTCCTTAGAGAGTTAGTGAGTTCCTTAGTGAGTTCTCTAGTAGTGAGTTCCCCAGTAGTGAGTTCCTTAGTGAGTTCCCTTGTAGTGAGTTCCCTAGTAGTGAGTTCCTTGGTGAGTTCCCTAGTAGTGAGTTCCCTAGTAGTGAGTTCCCTAGTAGTGAGTTCCTTAGTGAGTTCCCTAGTAGTGAGTTCCCTATAGTAGTGAGTTCCTTAGTGAGTTCCTTAGTACAGTAGTGAGTTCCCTAGTAGTGCGTTCCCTAGTAGTGAGTTACTTAGTGAGTTCCATAGTAGTGAGTTCCCTAGTAGTGAGTTCCTTAGCGAGTTCCCTTGTAGTGAGTTCCCTGGTAGTGAGTTCCCTTGTAGTGAGTTCCTTAGTGAGTTCCCTAGTAGTGAGTTCCCTATAGTAGTGAGTTCCTTAGTGAGTTCCTTAGTAGTGAGTTCCCTAGTGGTGAGTTCCCTAGTAGTGAGTTCCCTATAGTAGTGAGTTCCTTAGTGAGTTCCTTAGTAGTGAGTTCCCTAGTGGTGAGTTCCCTATAGTAGTGAGTTCCTTAGTGAGTTCCTTAGTAGTGAGTTCTCTAGTGGCGAGTTCCCTAGTAGTGAGTTCCTTAGTGAGTTCCCTGTAGTAGTGAGTTCCTTAGTGAGTTCCCTATAGTAGTGATTTCCTTAGTCAGTTCCAAATAGTAGTGAGTTCCTTAGTAAGTTTCCTAGTAGTAAGTTCCTTTGCCCCCGCAATGGAGTGTAACGATGTTTGCCCCCGCAGACAAAAAAATCCTTTGCCCTGTATAAGCCAAGTGAAGTATTTTTTAATATAGTCTCGCATCTATGTGTCTTATGTAATATATTGATGTTTCAATATAGAAGGAAATAGGTGCTGCTTATTAATTTTACTGGTACAAAAGGGGTAAAGAAACAAGAAAATAAAAGTTACATGGATATCTGTCTTGGGTTTTGAACTTAAAGAGGGAAATATTGTTTTTGGCATACCTCTAGTATTGGCGGAAGCAGCAAAATCTGGTTGTAACCTCTTCCGCTGAAGCCGTGGGCTGTCTCGTGATAAACTTTATCGAAAATGATTTCATTTCAGAACATTCGCAAGAAGTATTATGTTCCTGGAGAATTAAAGACACGTGAAGAAGTTGAAGGTGAAAAATAACCCGTTTAGTTTATCATTGAAAATATTATTCGAAGCATCTTTTTCATTAACGGCCACGCAGCGGAAAGTCACCGGTTGTTCAAAGGATGGATAACGCTATCCACCGGGTAAATCACCATTTAAACAATGTCGAGGAACTATCGGCTGATAGTTGCCCCGCGAAAATTTGATGTTCTCAAAACAAATATTAGCCCGAGAATCAAAACGTCGAGGGCTAAATTATGCTAGTTTTAAGAACATCAAATTTCCAAGGGGCAACTACCACACCAATAGTTCCGGGACTGAAAAGCTTTATTGTTTTTTATTGTTCACCATTAAATTTACTTTCGTGTGCCCATTCAAAAACGAGCATCGTGAATTTTTTTTTACTTTTCAGGATAACAAACTCAATTGAAAGCCGAAATATAACAAAGGAAACAAAACCAGACAAGAAACCTACGAAATGCAGTGAATTTCGTTGTTACTTTTTTGTCTGCAGGCATGAATTATTTTGTCCCACGCTCGTGTCATGTAGAATAATTTCTTTACTATTTATCACCAAGCTTAAAAATCTACCATCTTTATTGTTTACTAGGCATGCTTGTTTACAAAAAAATTCACGAGCATTTTCCTCGAACGGGGACTGTTTTAACAATAGAGTGTTTACGTCGAGGAACTATCGGCTGATACAGTCAACTCTCGCCTTGCGGACACCCCGCTATCCCCGGCGAAAGTTATAGAGGTTTGACTGGAAATGACTCCCGCTATTACGGACTCTCGCTATTACGGAATTACGGACACTTTCGTGGTACCAAAAGAACAATTTTATTGTTTTGACTCTCGATAAAGCGGACACCATGAACTTCTCACATAACATTATTGCAGAAAATTGCAGTGTGTTAAATACTATTTGTCGTAACACACCTCAGAAGTCTTTTGCAATAATTATTTTTGCATCAATTGCTTCAGTAGCTTTACACCAGACTTTGCTTTTTCACTTCAGCTTGCGCCCTTTTCTTTCAGACGACTCCTTTTGAGAGATCAAACCCTCAAACCCTCGACCATTGTCATTCTCCATACCTAACGAATACTGAGTCTTTTCACGACTGTTGATAAGCTCGTCATAGCCCATACTATTTAACCTATGTTAACGCCATTTTTTTCCTCACACCCCGCTATTACGGACTCTCGCTATTACGGACACTAAACGAAGTCCCGAGCGTGTCCGCTATAACGAGAGTTGACTGTAGTTGCCCCGCGGAAATTTGATGTTCTTAAAACAAATATTATTATTAAACAGTCACGGGCGGGCACTATCGATCCGATAGTGCACAATTTGTTACGGGGAAGCTCCCCCCTTTTTATATACGATTTAGACAGAAAAGGTACCCCTTTCGGCAAAACAGGCCAGCAAATTGTAGCCTGAAAATAGGCTTACGTTTAACACCCAGGAATGCATTTTGACTCTTTAGAAATGATGAAAGAGTACAGAAAGAGTGCAGATCTGCCACCACCCATGCCTGAAGAGCTATGGCAAACTCAAGAAAGAGTCGATGCCATGAGGGCAAACTCAAACCAGGAACAACGGTAAGATATTCTTACTACAACCACACATGAAAGGTTTTCCGTCTCCGTACCCAGGCGTCCCTCTGTGATTTGAATGTGGTGCGCATGGAGTTGTCGTACTTGCATTGTTCATACCCTCCTAACCATCAAGCACTATGTTCTTTGTTCTCGCCCTTCACTCCGCTGAATAACTGCAGGAATGCCGGCCCGGGGACCAGGCAAAACTCTTGGTGCACTTCTTTCTAAATATGTTTGTCCCAAATCAGGGTATCTACAAATTGAAATTTGCCACGTTATTGAAAATTTTCATGGCCCAGGTTAATGCCATCATATCTTAAAACAGGAATCAACCTTCCACGCTGCAAATCGAGGCTGAATCAAAGCTATACTAGGAGATCTTTATTGAGGCAGGCTGAACTAGCCTAAAGACAGCCGCGCCCAGATGGTACGCCAATTTGTTGAAATACAGAAGAAGAATAGATGTTGTTACAGTTTTAATGAGATTGCCTCGTACTGATAACAGAATGACCGATTTGATTTCAAAGAAACGAATTGCTTGCGTTCACTCATAATATGCATACACATAGGTTAAGACTTTATTTTCAGAGAGTAACAGTTAACAGTTAACATGAGTTACTGATGACTCTGTGGCCCTCTATCAAACAGAAAAATATAAAAAGTTAAAGATTACAAAAAAATATAGAGTGTAAAATAATTCTGCAAATATTGCATATAGCTTTAAAATTTCAAGCAAACTATTGTTTGCAACTTTAGTTTTTTGTTTATTTATATTACGTTTAATACAATAGGCCATTTCCGAGTTACCCTTTGCCTCTGTTTTAAAACGAGTCTACGTGCAAAACCATTCATATGAAAATGAGTTTCACCCAAAGATCAGTTTTCATGTAAATCAAGCTCATTTTCATTTGAATGGTTTCGCACGTACACTCGTTTTGAAACGGAGGCAAAGGGTAAGTCGGAAATGGTCTGTACACTGTGGCCTTCTGTCGAATAGAAGAAAATAAAAAGTTAAAAATTACAAAAAATATATACAGAATAATATAGTATAAAATAACTATACAACTACCGCTACAATCCCGGAGAAAACGGTCGAGACACTTTGCTAATTTTGGTACTACAGCTCAGGTTTGTCAATCCCCCCTCCCCTATTTCAATGTTAACAATGTTGCCGTTTTATGGAAAGAAACCTGGTGAATTTCAAACCTCATTAAATGACATTGAGTGGAGGGAGAGGAGGATAAAATGTTTTTCACAAGCTTGCCAGGCAAGATATCGCGAAAAATCTGTGAAATGCGATTGTCTCAACTGGTTTTGTCCTGGATTGTCGATATCACTTTGATATTTCAAGCAAGCTAGAGTTTGTAACTACAATATAATCATCAAGGCATAAGTACGTTTTCTGATTATTAAAAAATGTTTATATAATTGTGTTACGCATAATACTAGGGACCCAAAAAACTTTACAGATGTTTATATTTATACTGTGCCAGTTTTTTGTTTTTTGTTCAAGGTTCTGACAGTCAACTTTCTCTAAAACGCACACCGTCGGGACCGGCTCCAACTGTCCGTTTGAAGAGAAGTGTCCGTCTTATAGGGAGTTTAGTTACAGTAAAATAAGTGACAAACTACAGGGACGGGACCAACACCAGGTGTCGGTCTTAAAGAGGTGCCCGTTAAGGGAGAGTTGATTGAATTTTTTTTAATGTTTATACGTCGAACACGGCATACCAAAGCTTAATGTGCACATGACTCGAAATTTTTGTCCCCATTTTTGCTTTTAAAATTTAGGTATTATTTGATCGAATTCTGGTATTAAAACTTCCATAGAAGCGTTTTTAGTATTTTTCCTGCCGGATCAAAGTTGAGCGTTTTTGCCCAACAATATGCGACAATTTCTCGCGCGGCCAAAATTCTTCGGTGACGTCATCAGTTGTGTAGATTGCGACTCGAAACCACTGTTCGACCACTAAGAACTCAACTTCTCCCTTGTCGTTTACACAACCGATGACGACACAGCTCTGTTATTCGTTCCCAGGCTTTTCCCCCAAATTTTGCCTAAAATATCGCATTTTAAAATGTGTTCTTGAAACGTTGTGACCTATTTTTTTTTTTCGCTGAAATGCTTCTCATAACATTTATTTTATGATGTAAGAAAAAAAAAAACGGGGGACGAAGATTTCGAGTCGTGTGCACTTTAACTATCGCGTTTCTCTGTTGTGGAAGTCAGTCTCTTACAAACAAGAGTCTATATAAAACTAGGTGTACACTGAAGGCTAGAGAGAGTTATTGCTGACGTCGTTTTTAAGCAGTTAAAATTATTCAGGTCTCAAGAGCTAGAGCTGAGAGAACGGCATAAGTAAGACCCGGTGTACTTAGGTAGAATAAGCAAATCCTAGAAAGGCTACAAATCTTTAATAAAGGTCACCACTTCCTTTGATTGCTTCCTTCCGAAAAAAGGGGCTGCAAAAGTGAGGCAAAAAGTGTTTGTAGAAATGTAACCTCGATCGCAGTTACGGCTTTGACCCTTTCCGTCGCTTAAGATATCCAGGCAAGTTAACATGGCGGCATTTGCTGAACGAAATTTTCCTTCATTTGAAAGAAAACAGTTCAAGACATAGCATTTTTAAACGTTATGAATTTCGCAACTACAAAGGCGTTTAGACCGAAAATAGATTCAATAGTCAGATTGTTCTTAAGGCATTAGCATCGATCGTCAACATGGTGAGTTTGGCGAGCGCACGTGACCATGTGATTGAGAAAAAATTATTCATTTCATTTAGACCCGAGCTACTCATTTTGAGGGGGATCCGCACATTCGCTTAGAAGTCACCAACAATCATACAAAGGTACTGGACATCTATCTTGCTTTTTAAGCGGCTACACCTTATGTGAAGCAAACAACCTTTGGTAACAAAGGATTGACTTTTTCCTGTAACCAAATGATAATACATGAAAGGATGAACTGATTAGCTGGTAGCATTCCAAAAAGTCCAATATCACAACACACGAAAATCGTCATTTTCAGTGGCTCATGTAGCTTTTTTTATTCGATTTTTTTGGACCTGGAGTGAAAATAAGAATGACTCCACGTGATGGCATTAAAAAAAAAGACCCAAACTGTACTGTCTCAAACTCGCCGATCTAACTGGATTTGGAGTGAAAATAAACTGGTATTTCAGCACAAGGGCCCGATATCGTCATTTTCAATGGCTCATGTAGCAATTTATTATTCTACTCTTTCGGACCTGTAATAAAAATTAAGATGAATGCACGTCACAGGTTTATTCAAAAACACCCAAATTGTACATTTCAAGTCTCAAACTAGCCGGTTTTTCTGGATCTGGAGTGAAAATAAGCTATAATGTACGTGGTGGTATTTCAACACAACGATCAAAAACAAAACGGCTGTTTCCAAGAATACCCAAACTGTACATTTTAAGTCCCAAAATAGCCGGTTTTGCTGGATCTGGAGTGAAAATAAGGTTTAATCTACGTGGTGGTATTTCAACACAAGGGCCCAAATTCTTCTTTTTCAGTGGCTCTTTTATCTCTTTTTTTTTCGTTTATTTTGGACCTAGAATGGAAATTAGGATGAATCGAGGTGAGGGCTTTGGCCCAAAAGGACCCAAACTTTATATTTCAACTCTCAAACAGAGCGTCTCACAAGATCGGGAGAAAAAAAAAACTTTTATCTGTGGTGGTATTTTAACACAAGGGCCCAAATCGTTATTTTCAGTGGCTCATGTAGCATTTTTTTATTCGATTCTTTCGGACCTAAAATGAATATTAGAATAAATATACAAGTGATGGTATCTTTCCAAAAAGACCCCAAATTGTACATTTCAACTCTCAAACTGCCCGTCTTACTGGATCTGGAGTGAAAACGGGTATTAATCTACGTGGTGGTATTTTAACACAAGGGCCCATAATCGTCATTTTCAGTAGCTCATGTAGCATTTTTTTATTCGATTCTTTGGGATCTGGAATGAATATTACAGTGGAACCCCGATATAACGATATGCCAAGGGGGCAGTAAAATTATATCGTTATATCGAAGATCGTTATATCGGGGTTCCAGTGTAGTATAAATACATGTGATGGCATTTTTCCAAATAGATCCAAACTGTACATTACAAGTCTCAAACTCGCCGGTCTTACTGGATCTGGCGTGAAAATAACCTTTAATCTGCGTGTTGATATTCTAACACAAGGGCCCAAAATCGTCATTTTCAGTGGCTCATGTAGCACTTTTTTTATTCAATTATTTCGGACCTGGAAGGAATATTAGTATAAATCCACGTGATGGCATTTTTCCAAAAAGACCCAAACTGTTCATTTCAAGTTTCAAACTGGCCGGTCTTACTGGTTCTGGAGTGGAAATAAGCTTTAATCTACGTGGTGGTATTTCAACACAATTGTTCAAAATCGTCATTTTCAGTGGCTCACGTAGCATTTTTTATTCGATTCTTTCGGTCCTGGAATGAATATTAGTATAAATCTAAGTGATGGTAGTTTTCCAAAAAGACCCAAACTGTACATGTCAAGTCTCAAACTGGCCGATCTTACTGAATCTGGAGTGAAAACAAGCATTAATCTACGTGGTGATATTTAAACACAAGGGCCCAAAATTGTCATTATCAATGGCTCATGTAGCTCTTTTTACTTGATTCTTTCGGACCTGGAAGGAATATTAGTATAAATCCAAGTGATGACATTTTTCCAAAAAGACCCAAACTGTACATTTCAAGTCTCATACTGGCCGGTCTTACTGGATCTGGAGGGAAAACAAGCATTAATGTACGTGGTGGTATTTCAACACACGGGCCCAAAATTGTCATTTTCAGTGGCTCATGTAGAACTTTTATACACCTCATGCAAAACGTGTGACTTACGTAAACCTCGGACTGAGTATTATTTAATTTTGCTAAACTGAACCCTGCCTTTCAAGTCAAAGCGGATAGGTAATTATTAACCACCCGATTTTAAGCTTCTCAAGCTTCTTGTAAAACATCATTTGCGTTCAGTCGGGACATAATTGAAGGCACACAGTAAGACCATAGCTAGGGATGGTCGTTTGGTGCACGATACGCACATCAGTTTAAAACGGTTATAAGTGAATTTCGAGGCCTTTTGAAACAGTTTTGTATTTTATCTGCTCATCAGTTGTCCGTAGACGTGTTGAGTAACCATTTGCAAAAATATTTATTTGAGTTAAATCATTCCGTTGCCGAGACTAAAAGGCTTTAAATAATGCATTAAATTGACTTATACTGTACAGTTGTTATTTTTTGGAGTAAAATGCAAATGCAAGACGCATTTAATTTACCTTAGCACGCGATTGCATAGCACTTAATGACATTAATTCGGCGTTTCTGCCACGTGACTACTGACATGAGTAAGATATAAGATTAAAATCAAACACCTGTCATTTATTACATAATTCAAATCTTATTCTTGCTTTAGCTCTCGACCCAGTTTTTATTGTAATTTGTTATGTCATCAGGTTAAAAAATTACTCTGGCGTTGTGAAATTTACGCTAGCTATACGGACATATTACGGCTTGCGGACATATTACGGTTCGCGACGGGAACCTTGTGTACAGAATGAATCAGCAAATGTCAAGCCAAGATCTTATCCTTCACAGAAGCTCTTCTCTTGCAGACGAGACATATTCGCTTGGCAGCACTTTTACTCTGCAAGACCGCGTGGAGGCGATTGAACACTCCAGCGAAGAATTTTACGAAAGGGTGAGTAAAGGAATTAAGTTTTAAGAAGGAAAACATGTTTTCCAAGATCTCGAAAAGAACAGCGCCTTTTGGCCGCAATTTTCATGCATAAACCTTTTCAAAAACATCTTTAATTCTTTTCTTCATAGACACCTACATTAATTAGTATGAATTGATAAAGAATAATGTCCAGCGTAATCAAACACTTAATTGATGCTTTGCCACGTTTTTTTGAAGTGTAGGAATATATTTTATAAGAAATACGAAATCTAAAATTCTTCTGAGCAAACAGCCTGTTATTTATCCAATTGAATTGTAAATGCTAAGATCACAATCACGATTTTGCCTAGTGGCACTAAAAAGCCATTTTATATAAACACGCCTTCAAATTGTTTTCAATACGCCGTTCTTCGCGCCCTGAAGCTTTATTGATATGCTTAGAACGTCGTAGTAACAAGAAATTCCCCCATCTATTTCCACTCATAAATCTGCTAAAACAATAAAAATTATTCTCTTAGGCATTCAAAGGGAAGCAGATCTTTTAATTAATGGTGTTATTTTAATAGAGTTGTTGTTAAATGAATGAAAAAATGGTTTAAAAAAGTACGCCGGCGTTTAGTAACAAAGATTTTGGATAGTCAAATAACATCTTTTTCGATGGTTTTTGTAAATATATTCCATCGATCAAAAAACGTCTTTCTGAAAAATTCCTTACTTTATATTTATATGGTAATTTCTTTTTGTAATTACTTTTTTTTTTTCATCAGTTACCGGAACTGAATCGATGTCTGTACAAGGACTGGCTTTATCCTCCAAAAAAGTGACTTGCAATACACGGTTCTTCCAAATACCGAGTCATATTTTGTTTACTTAAATCTACAAAGCCTTTTAAAATTAAAAACATGCTTTGTCGTACCAGCCAACAAATCTTTAGTATGGCACTTTATTATATCTTAGCCAAAGGTGATATACGACAACAGAAATCTCCATGAGGTATCCGCTATAAAAAAATAAATCAATCAATTATATTCTGCTATTCTATGGGTTAGGCAGGAAAAGAGAGAATGAATTACTCTTAGAGACAAAGCAATGGATTTAAAGAATATAATTCGTCTCGAGAAAAGGGCTTATCACGGTTTTCGACGCCATCTTGACGAGGAGGCAAGGCCGGTCGAAATTACAGTGTTTGTATGGGAATTCGACGGCAAATATCTTTTTGCAAAACTTGAATTCTGGACAACTTATGAATTGTAAAGTTAAGATACTAGGCAAAAGTTTTTATTCGCCGAGTTTGAAGGATGTAGCTGGGCTAGAAAACGTTCAGTTATATAATTTTCCCGCGAACCGCGTCAATCATGCGGAAAAAAATATATAGACAAATGTATGGGAAATTAAAAACTTCACTGAACGCTTTCTAGCCCAGCTACATCCTTCAGACTTGGTGAATAAAAACGTCTGCCTAGTATTTTAACTTTACAATTCATAAGCTGTCCAAAATTCAATTTTTGTAAAAGATATTTGCCGTCAGATTTCCATACAAACACTGTAATTTTTACCCGCTTTTCTTACTCGTCAAGATGGCATCGAAAACCATGATAAGGTCTATTAAAATCAATAGATTTGCGTGATTCTAGAGAAAACGTTGCCCTTTGTCTAATGGAAATAATTACTCAAAGGCACGTTTTTACCGTTAATTGATTTTTTTGGCACCACGGTGCTAAATTTCTCTAAACTTTGCTGGAAATGAACTGTTTCACACTACAGCAAGAAGATTTCATGTGAGAATCTGCAATATTTTACTTTGGTGCATGAGCATAGGCCAAACTTTGGACATTTTTTGCGAAATCCTTCCGAATTTTTTTTGCCACCTTTTACTCTGTACATTCTTTCTTCTGGCCTAAACAGTTTTGATCTTTATCAATGGATAACCCTGGAAAGGAGACCTTGGTAAAGTACTAGTATATTGGCCATTTTACCAGCAATTTGAGCCAAAAACGGATCACGTTTTTTTCGATTAGTCTGTCTGAAAGTAGTCGATATTCGAAATGGACAGTCGTGTGAAAAGATCTATCTAACCAGTATCACTTGCATTTTTCAAGCAACTGCTCACATGTAAACTGGTGGCGTCACAAGTGGTTATTATATCGTAGCAAAAGGTAATATGACAATGGCAATCTCCATAAGGCTTCCGCCAGAAAGACATTAATTTACCCATATTTCCTAGGTCAGGCAGGAAATGAGAGAAAAAGGAATTGAAAGAAGCCAAGCAATGGACTCAGTTCGTCTCCAAAGATTGATAGATGTGTGTGACACTAAAGAAGGCACTGCGCTTTATCTACTGGAAGATTGGAATTACGAGCCTCAGGTAAGTGAAACTTGCTTCCCTTTTTAGTCTCGAAGCCGAGGATTGTTTTAATTTTAAGTTTATCGCGTAATCAAACTATTGTCACGAAGCAATGATTCCCTCACTGCGTGACTTTCTGTGAAAAAAATCAGGGAACGTTTAATTTTGGCGTATCAATTGTTTAACTTAGAGGATTGCCGTTTTATGGCAATTTCCCTCGGACGTACAAACGGGGAGGGGGATGCCACCCCCCGTAAGGTTTTTTCGAAATTTTGAAAAAAAGGCTTTACTCGACAATGCTGAACCTTTCAGTAGCTGTTCATTTATCCCTTGCGTAAATTTTGATATGTCAAGCATATGTCCATGATATTTGACGATGCCATGGCAACGTCGTTATTACAAGCAGGTCTTGCCAAAAATCTTGATTTTTAACATTTTTATTTTTTTCCCGTTTTTTTGAAAGAAAATTGTATAATTTGTTTATTTTTACATTCCATAAGCTTTCTGGCTTGATTTGGCTTCAATCTCCGCTATTTTCTGACTTTCTAAGAAAATGGTGAAATACAAAATGACGGATCCAATATGGCGGCTCTAATAACAACAGCCAACAAAAATTATGTCATCTTGTACAGTAGGCTAAGGGCTTTCTGTTCAGTGAAAAATTATATCGCTGCCCCTTAAGGTGACTCGATCGAAATAAATGACGTGCTGTATGCCTGTCAAAAATGTCTAATTACTTCACCATTTCCTACTCGATTTCCCTCAGACTTTCGCATTTTACTCTAAATTTATCGAAGATTAATACACACGCCAATATGTCGATGTAATGATTGCGAGTTTTGTGCGATGCTACTTTTATTGAACACACCTATTTGGATAAAACTGCTATTTACAGAAAACTGAGCGCTAGGATTTCGTTTAAACTACTGCAATTAGCTCATTATAACATCTTATTATGACTCTCTAAGTTTCCGAGAAATCGTCAGACAGAAACCGCGATACAATTTGATCATCAAAATATTAATCTCGGGGAAACCTCGAGGCTGGGAACGCTCCAGCTCTTCCACATTTCGCCCAAAAGTACCATAACCAAAGACAAAGAAAGTTCAATGCATCAGTTTTGTTAGCTCCAAATCACATTCGGCTATTTGCACCAATGAAAAAGTTTGAGAAAATACTATAAACTCACCATTTGCGTCAAAATGTAGGAAGGTCGCCAAATTAACGTTTTTCTAAATTACATGAAAACCATCCGTACGAATTCCTTAAAACAACCGGAACATTAAATTGAACATCTTACACAAATTTTGTGCTACTCTACATTTCTGGAGCTGCCTTGATATGGATGAATTATTTTTTTAAAGTGAAGCACTACTCCAACTCTCTATTGAACACGGCCATGCAAATTTCCTTGGATTTGATTAGAATTTGAAGAATTCACACATGGATAAGGGGGGTGCATTTTACCCCATAAGACAGCGGTTATTTGAATAACAATAAACAGACTACAATGTGTTAATTTCAACTTTAGTACCAACCCTTTTCAAATTTCATGTGGCATAAATTAAGGACACCTCTTACATCAGAACATGAAGCAACTGAACACTGTCAATGCACCCCCCTTATCCATGTGCAAATTTTTCAAATTCTCGTAAATTCCAAAGAAATTTGCATAGCGTTAGCTGCAGAATCCCAACAACAACATGGCCGTGTTCACAATAGGGTCGGAGTAGTGCTTCACTTTAAAACATTATTTCATCCAAATCAAGGCAGCTCCAGAAACGTAAAGCAGCGCAAAGTTTGTGTAAGATGTTCAAATTAATGGTCCAGTTGTTTTAAGCAATTCGTACGGTTAGTTTTCATGCAATTTAGAAAAACGTAAATTTGGCGACCTTCCTACATTTTGACGCAAATGGTGAGTTTATAGTATTTTCTCAAACTTTTTCATCGTTGCAAATAGCCGAATGTGATTTGGAGCTAACAAAACTGATGCATTGAACTTTCTTTGTCTTTGGTTATGGTACTTTTGGGCAAAATGTGGAAGAGCTGGAGCGTTCCAAGCCTTGAAGTTTGCCCGAGATTAATATTTTGATGATCAAATTGTATCGCGGTTTCTGTTCCGACGATTTCTCGGAAACTTAGAGAGTCATAATAAGATGTTATAATGAGTTAATTGCAGAAGTTTAAACGAAATCCTAGCGCTCAGTTTTCTGTAAATAGCAGTTTTATCCAAATAGGTGTGTTCAATAAAGTTAACATCGCGCAAAACTCACGATAATTACATCGACATATTGACGTGTGTATTATTCTTCGATAAATTTCGAGTAAAATGAGAAAGTTTGAAGGAAATCGAGTCAGAAATGGTGAAGTTATAAGACATTTTTGAAAGGCATACAGCACGTCATTTATTGCGATCGAGTCACCTTAATAGACGAAAACCCTAAGGAAGGTTCCCATCACCCACCCTCTTGTACGATGGTGGGGGAATGAATTTGCTTGAACGTCCGAGGGTTAATCATGTTTACAAAGTGTGTTTCACCACTTTTTTGATGTTTTAAGCTTACTCTTTTTAAAGAACAATTAGATTTGTTTTTTTTTATGTAAAGCAGTTTTTCATTCTTATCTTTTCGATTTTTTTATTTATTCTGGAGATTTTCTGACATATTTTTCAAAAACAAAGTTATTTGCCAGGCGGGATATTAACAGCTAGTCTGTTACGCGGGGTTGTCTAAAGACTCGCGAAATCTTTCATTGTTTGGCTACTTACAGACGCGATTGTGTGTATGTGTGGGTAATTGTCAAATAATATGGTAAGATCAGTTTACTTTGTTAGGTTTGTAGATTCCTTAAACTCCTGTGTGATTCAGGGGTTAATTTAAAAGAGGTTGAAGATTTTCTCCACAACACTCCATTACACATAGCTGCGACCAAGAACTACGTCTCGCTTGCAAAGTTATTGATTGACAGTTATCCCAGCATGCTTGTGGCTACAAACGGTCAGGGTGAGCTTCCGGTTGAAACAGCGATAAAAAATGGACACGATGACGTGGCTGCATTCCTAATAAGGAGAATGGATCACAGAAGGTTGGAAAGGTTTAGGTTTACTTAAAAGCTAAAGTAGGATAACTGGAGTGCTATTTAGGCTAATCGGAGTGCTAGTTAGGCTAACCGAACGCTATTTATGCTAACTGGAGGGTTAGGCTAACCGCAGTGCTGTTTAGTCAGTAGTATTCTACATGAACTGAGTGTTACGTGGTATAAAAATAACATGAGGTGTCTCGCTATTGTCTCAATACATCAACTGAGCGCAGGATAGTTAGTCCCGTCATATAACACTTCTACAAAGCGCCCCCATTCCACGCTGTCTGCTGTTTTCGTACCTCGGTTCAAGGTTTCCAGCCTATTCTATCAATTTATTTCTCTGTATTATGCATTCGTTTGATTTTTATAGCACTTGCTATGAAATGTGGATAGAATGCAAACAGATAGTATTCTTGCGTTTGCAAGCATCTGAATAAAAACAATAATTCTTTTTATTTCTCTAGAGTTGCAGACTTGTTCAGGGCCAAACAGCAAAGAAGAGCTCCAATTAGCCTGGTGAAACTGACAGAAGAGCTTAAAATGCAGGTGTGGATTGCAAGTTGCTGATTGACATTTGTTAGCGGATGATCAGTAATCGACGAATAAAATTATGTGATAACACTAAGGCACAAAAGATATCTGCGATAATTTCTTTTGAAAGGTTGAACTTTTAAAGTGCCACTATAATCAAATTTTCGATTTCCATTTTTTTACAGTTTCGTGTACAATAAGACTTTCTTACTCACCTTGCCAATTTTCAATCCATTACGAACATCAGAAGTCGTTTTATTTTAACGTTTATTTCCGATAATGTACGGCCGCCATTAAACAACCTTGTTCCAAGGCTTGGTTGCGAATAGGGAGAAAATGACGTCAAAGCCCTAAAATACCTCACGGGTTGAAATTAGAATAACAATCAGCATAGAAAACGAAAACGAAAACAAGTCCAAAGTTTTTGTTTCTTTTCGCGTGATTTTCAATACATATTGTTATTATAATTTCAACCCGTGAAGTATTTTGGAGCCTTTGACGTCATTTTCTCCCTATTCGCAACCAAGCCTTGGAACAAGGTTGTTTAATGGCGGCCGTAAATTATCGAAAATAAACGCTAAAATAAAACGACTTCTGATGTTCGTAATGGATTGAAAGTCTTATTGTACACGGAAATGTACAAAAATGGAAGTCGAAAATTTGATCATAGTGGCACTTTAAAAGCTTCTCTCAAGGTTAAGAAATAGTTCAATAAGCCTTTTGTTTAATTGATAGTTTGCGATAAAACAATCCTTTTTTCAAATTAAAATTAATATTTTAGGACTTTTTACAATTGAAACGTTTAAACATATCTTAAAATTACAATGCATTTTTACTGTGCACTTTGCGTTTTTTTTTTCTTTATTCATATTACGACAGAAAACCATCGTGGCCGTTTTAGATTGTCTCATTTCTCCTCGTTGGCCACACCCACCATGCTTGCCGTCTGACATTGTCCCGTGCCTGTCATGGGAACAGCTTCAGGACACGCCCACTCACTTTCAGGTGACCTATGATATCCTGGAGAGTGACGTCAACGGCAGATTCCCGGATGATGTTCAATACGAGTACACGCCGAAGTCTTGTTACTACAACTTGTCAAAGCATTGCCAACGCACTCTTAACAAGGTCAATTAGAAAATAACGGCCCTTTGTCGATGATTAATACAAAGTAAAAGGAGCAGTATCTTTCACCTGCTAAGCGCCATTCTCGTCCCCAGAGCCTCTTGTCCCTCTTAGCCGGCGAAGCCTGTGCACGAAAAAACAACTTACTTGACTTTTTTCTCGTGCATAGGCTTTTCTGGCTAAGAGGGAGGGATGAAGCGGCTCTGCGACAAGAATGGCAAAGCGTTAATTCTTCTATCACTGCCAGAGTTATCCCAAACCTGAAAATTCATAACAGAATTTGGTAATTCGTGTGGTTATTGTATAGAGGATATAAAGTGTCGATTTCAGTAGTGGCTTGCTCATAGGGAAGAAAGCCTAACCGGTGTAAAAACACAGAACGGAAGGCAGTAAAAAAAATGAACTAGCTTTTGCAGTATAATTTTCCCGAGTTTTTACCTGTTTCAAAACTTTTTAATTTAATTTCTTTTCTCACAGGAAATTTTAAATCATGTTGTGATCAAGTTGTTAACAGAAAGAAAATGGGGAAAATATGCTGCGTTCTGGTTCAGGTACGGTCAGAATATGATACTTGTCTCGCCAACTCTTTTACATAAGAACAACTTAAAAAACAACTTAAATGATCCCAGCCTCCAAGTCTTAAACCAGCAGATCAATAGATGAGTAATTTTAAAGCTAGAAAGGA